>NW_024539479.1:0-11586 GCF_016758775.1 Suillus clintonianus | reverse complement strand
TGTACATGCGATCGGCCTTGATCAAAACACGTCCTTCCCAGTCTGAGCATACCGGGATAGCTCCTGGGACTGTAGCGCTGGCGGAACTGTCAGTATGCATAGTACCCTCCCTGGTTAAGACCTCCTTGATCTTATTGAGGAGAAAGTGCTGAAGCTTGGGTAAAAAGTCCTGGCACTCAGAATCAGCACCGCCTTGCATTCAAGTTGACATAACAACTACGAAGCGCTCACTTTGACAGCAGGATCCCCCGCATGCCTTTGGAGGAACAGCGGGATGTGCTCAGGGTAATTTTGAGATTTCCCAACATGGAAATGAGCTTCGGGTGAGGTGGCAACTTCTTCCTCTTCCACCACTGCACCCTGCGGTAGTTGCTTGTCACGGATGTTGAGTATGCGAGCCTCGCGCCGTTCGATCCTCGTTATCTGTTTCACAAATTCTTTTCGGTCCGTTCGACAGTACCTTGCTTTCGAGGTGCGGTGTTCTAGCTCTCCCTACATTGCACAAGATATTGTTTAGATGGTGGAGGATATAATAGACTGACGTTTTCACTCACCGGCTCGGTGCTGTAGGAGTCAGTTGTGCCAAAGTTGCGTATGGAAGTGGTATAATCACCCAGGGCGTGTAACTTGTAGGTTTGTAGATTAAATGTCTTTGGTCGCCGAGCTGTCTGAGGTGTTGACTCGGTCGCCACTGCCTCTCCGCGGCCAACCAGGTTCCTTAACTTCTGGCGCTGACGACGCTCTGCTTCCCGCTTTAGTTCGTGGGTCTTGAAAGCCGAGCAGGTAAATTTCTGGAAATGGCGAAGCTGCTTTCCCAAGGTAGCGGTTGCAACGTCAAGGAGGTTAAGCGTCTCATCGGTATGCATGCGCAGCTTTGCCAGGGCATGCCAGCTTGCGCACGTACTAAGTAGACCTAAGATGTTTCTGTTGTGTGGCTCTGGTAGGAGGCCGTCAAAAACCGGGATGGCACACTGATTAAAGGCATATGTATCATGGAGAGACGTTAAAAAGAAAGTTAAACCTTACCTGAAGAATGTCTTCAAAGTCGCGCGCAGCCATCTTCTTCATTTCAGATGTATTTGAAGCGAACTTTCGAATGGTATCACGCCCAAAGGTGGGCACGAGTCTATACCTTACTACTACTCGTTCGTCAGAGTAGGCCAGGCTCATCGAACAAAACTTACCGACGGTCAAGCTCGTCCACCAATCCATCACTCTTGCCAGCAGCGCCGAGAATACGTATCAGGTGGGTAAATAGGGCTTTCCAGACCCCAAGCTCAAACTCATGCAGGAGGTCTACGATGAGCATAGCAAATAAATTGAAGCCAATGCATCCCAGCCTCTCCGAAAACGCATTCTAAAAGGCAGTGGTCAACATTCATACAAGAGTTCAGCATCGACTCAAACTTACAGAAGTTGGCACCAATGAGTGTTCTTTCAGTAGGTTTTCAACATGGCTGCTGCGAACGCCATAGCCGCTGTCATAAATAAGTGAGCGGGAGGTGGCAATTTTACTTTGCCGGGCGTGGTCGTCCACGCGCAAGAGGGTCTGGCGTTGTTTCATGTCCAGCGGCATGCCCAGATTCTGAATACGGGGCTTTGGGCACCCACCCAGATTGCGTATGGTAGCTATTAACGCCCTGACAATGGAATGAGCAACGAATTTAGACCATCGGCCCTCTAGGTATGAAATTTGACCCACTTTTCTGGGTAGTCAGCAGAATAAGTAAAGATCTTAGGGTAAAAGCGACGCTCGATTCCATCACAACAGCGTATCACAATTCCGTGTTTGCAAGCTTGAACAAACTCACTATCCAGTAGAATCTTCCACTGTGCGTGATAAAGTTCCCTGTGGCAGTGCGCCATAAAGTCAGCACTGGGGCCTTTACCACCAAAGTGCTTTGTAGCGAAATCTTTGAAACTATCCGGGAGCTAGAAGATGGCGTGAGCTTGAGTACAAAAGTAACAAGAGAGCGTATGGACACCTACATGATTGAAGTAGCCGACATGGCTACATAGACGGCAAGAAGGCTTGCACCTTCTGTACTTCGACTCGTTCCCAAAAAACATATAGCAGGGCCAGAGTTTTGAATTGCCGAAGGAAGCTAGGTGAGTTGAGTCGGACCAAAACATGAGGGCGACAACCACACGCTCTAGGGTGCACCCAGGTTCTGGTGGCGATTCCTGAAGTTCACGGTGTGCCTGGATGAAGGCGTCGGAAGTATAGAGTTCTCCATGAACACGAATGGGTGTCTCAGATCGTCCGCCATTCCAAAGCAATTCGTAGGGCTGATAGTGGAAGAGTTGGTCATGCTTTTCGTTCCCAAGCTTTTCCTTGATGACGGATACCAGCGATCGATGATAAAATTCTGTGGTGAGGTAGTCATGAACGCCTGAACCATCCGCACGATTGTGAACAGGTATTTTAATCTTGATTGAATTCGTCTTCCATCCAGCACCCTCAAAGGGTGTACGCCCTTCTGCATCTTCCACAGTAGATCCAAGCTGACGGTTGATGAAGTTCCAGCGCGTGGTACGGATATCTTCAGGCTGAAACTCAGGATCGCCGATGATCCGTAAGAGTTCCGTGAAGCTCTTTTGCGACTTCTGGATACCCCCGTTCCAAAACCAATCGCCAAGGAGAAATGAGGACTTGTTTGGATACGGATAGAAGGTGTCTGGGGCTTCCAAGTTGTCATGCTGCATTACAGGAGCGGGCATAACGGGATCCGGACATTCTTGGTCTGAGTGCGTCAGAGTGAGGTTCTCCAGAGTTGTAATCTCTTCTGGGTCGTGCGTTAGCAGACCATTGCTGTAGTACTGACGCAAAAGTCCGAATACGTTAGGAAGTGTGCGGAAGAAGCGAAGTGTGCGGGACGGCAGTGCACTTGCATCCGAAGTGGGCGGGATATCTGCCGCTGGCGGCAGGGCTAGCTCGGCCATGGGCGGGGGTTGAGGAAGAATATCTCGAAACCGCGCAGGCAGACGGCGATCAAGGCGTCTTGGGCGACGCTCAGCCAGCGACCGTCCATCATCAACCGCATGCGAAGATTCTGCAGGATTGAACCCATCCTAGGTTTCGATCTCGGTGAAAAGCAAGGCTATAACTTTCCCAATAACACTCACATCATTTTCATTTTCATTTCCTGGTCCCGACCCTAGATTACGCTCTACTCCCCGACCGCCTAGCCTCCTCAGAACTGAGTTCTGAGCTTGCAAACTTATGATCCAGCCCCTGGCTTGCCTCGCTGTCTCCTGGCCTATGCGACGTCCAAGTTGAAGGGGAAATGAGCCCGGCTGTCATGTTAGGTTGGCCTTCAAGGCATGGCTTTTTTCTTATAGTCCACGCCTCTTTCGCCTTGGCAAGTGCACTGGAAAGGCGTTTTCTTCTCTTTTTACAGGTCCGTTGATGGTTCGCATATGCGTTTAACTGACCAAAGCTTCGTCCACAAGGGCAGATAGTTGAAAATCCTCTCGGGGTTGCAGGAAGATGCTTCTGAGGATGGAGGGCGAGTCATTCATTGTAAGTCAGTGAAACCGTGTACATCAAGCCAGCAGTATATCGTCACGGTCACCTGTTTGTGTTACTATGGGGACAGTTTGATAAGGTGCTCGGTCTCAGGCTGCTTGCAGCCCGAGGCAGCCAAGCATTTCGTGTTGTTTTACGTTTGTGGAAGTGAATCCAACCAGAGCGCTCACTTAGGGTTCAGGAAAGCTTCGAAACATGAAGTAAACAGTCTACATGTTTCAATTAGGAAATAGATACGGGATTTTGTAAAAAACTACGCACTGGCAGTAAACACCCGAATAGTATAAAAGCCCTGAGGACAGTGAGACTCGAAGCAGTTTGTACAAGTCGACCTCGGCATACTATTATGGCTCCTGATCATGTACGTTCCAGCATTGCAGCTGAAGAACTTAAACGAGAGCATCAGCGAACGAGGCTTGCAGTTCAAGTCAGCAACCGGATGAATGCTGTGCTCGAACTGGATGAGACCGGAAAAACACTGTGTGTGTGGTATTGGTGCGTTAGCCAACTTATACAAAGGGTTGAATATCTTGGACGTCTTACTCACTTTTTGCATGGATCCAGGCCAGTCAAGGACGATGGAGAGCGCGTTGCTCCTTCTGACCTTGTAGCATATCGCAGATCTCACCAATTCCGAGGACCACGCTGCCTATGCTTGCTCTTGAATAAAAGCGATCCCAGTGACCACTATGAGGCGGCAATAGTCATGATGACTCGGGGACCAAATGCAGGAGAGTACGTTGCCTGTTGTGCATTGAGCAAGTGTGGTTATGTTGGTGAGTCACCGGCACCCCTACTAGGCTGGACAGCCGTGACCTATTCAAGATTACCTGACAAATTTGTTCATTTAGTTTTCATTGAGAAATTGCATAGTTCGATCGGGTTACCCATCAAGAGTTATTCAAGACGAAGTGAGCTACACCTCTGTCAAGATGCGGCAACCATCAGTAGCACCATTGAGCTAACGCGCTTCATAACACAGGTCCTAACGAAGCCAGACCACAAGAAATTGTGTTTGTTGATGGGAATGGTACGTATATGAGCAAGCTAGGACTCGGTGTGCGGTACTAAACAAGTTGATACTTATTTCAAATTGTAGACATCGAACTGGCGGAAGTTATCGAAAGGCAACAGCTTCGAAGACATGACACTCACACAACGTTCGAGAGGCTTATGAAACTAGACTCCTTCACCCGACCTGGTCTCACGAAAGACGAATTTCATTGTTTCCTCACAAGGTGCAATTGTTGCGAGCTCATCATGACGAGGCGCATGTTTGAGCGCCATGACTGTATAGGACAGGAGAAGAAAGGAGATATGGAGATCATTGATCTGACTACAGATGATGTTTAGTTCTGCTACATTCTTTAACATGTGCGCACCTGATAAATAGTCATGGCACCAAGTCTTGTACTATCGGTTGTCGCAATTCTCAATCACAAAGGTAGCACATACTCATAAACAATTTGCCGTTCCGCAGTGAATAATGACATATATACATTATATATATCAAAAAACTGAGTACTTCAAGAAGGGGTAGGAAAGGCTAAGGTACAAAATGGACAACAAGTGTACAGCATGTCAATGTGAAAAAATTATGGTACACACCCTGACCAGCGACCGATGGGACACCGTCCTGTCAAGAAGATGCATCTATGTCCGAATCAGGCACCACACTCGATACATCACTATCCGCATCATCAAATATCATGCCTGCAGGTGCGCGGCCAGACATGCGCAATGCACCTCGGGAGATACCAACCCCAGAGTCAGCTTTGCGAAGTTTGTGACTCATCCGTTGTTCCATATGGTCGTAGAGTTCTTTTTCAATCATGACACGTTTCAGACGTCTCCGGATAAGTCGACACTCTGCCCGACGCTCTAAGCGTTGAGCGCTTATGAGAGCAATGGTGAGATCACTGTCGTGATGTGTCTCCCAGTATGGGGGAAGGCATAAGGATTCCATCTAGTTGATTGTCACTGGGGATTAATACTAGTATCTAACAATGACACACACAGTTTGCGATTCTTGCACGGCTTCGTGGGAGATAGGTAGAGAGGGGTATGTCTCTTGAGGACATGATCGTGACACGTTGCTGCGCCAAGCAGCACAATTCAAGACGTTGGATGTTCGGGAATTACCCACAAGATTCGGCAAAAGAGTATGTGAATTGATTTGACGGTCAGGCTGAGCGGGGGTGCCTGGTGCAAGAGTATGCTGCCCGAGTGTGGAGGACATATTGTCACTGAAAATTGGAAGTTCTTGTGTCTTTGTTATACTGCTCAAGTCTCTAGTAAAATCGATTGAAGTACTTAAGTAAAATTTACGGGTTATTCCGACAGCGGCTCACACAGGCTCACACACGTTGCAATACGGACCTACGGTGGTACACCTATCAGATTGCACTGTATGCCTGTTGTCCACGTCGTCTGTTGTAGAATTACTGGTCATACGGGGGTCTTTAATCCAATCATAAGCGAACTGCCAATTCATGAAAATTTGCGACCAGTATTCGTATGCGTACATTTAGATTCACAATTTGAACTACAAATCCAACTTAAGATTCATCTATTCATATTTTGTACAGTACGACACTGGATCTCGAGCTACAAATATAAATCGGTAATCCAGGCATCGATTATGTAATATTTTTTTTCATCTATCAAGAGAGTTCGTCTAGGTCTATGGATTCTTAGCCGCTGTATTCAAATTTAAAGCGCTAAGCCGCTGGCCAATGCCGGAGTTTGCTTTAAGGAGATGGCGAACATTATATGTCACTACTCTATAGAACATTTGAGGTAATGGAACGGCGATAGATAGTCTCCACTGTCCAGGAGCTGACAAGTATTCGTATTTGTACACCGATCTCGAGCCAGTAATCCAAATCAGTAATCACTCCCAGCACCTGGTCCACGACTTCGTCAAAAAAAACGAACGGGGTCAGCCATGTATTCAATTTGGTGAGCGCTTATCAAGGAGTCCTGGCTCCTGGATCATACACGTGTCTGATTCACGGACCTATCCTTTGACGCGAGTACTGACTTTAAGAAAGCTGGCTGAAAATGCAGTCCAACAGCGCAATTCGCCATCTGAGTGACTTATCATGTCCTCCGAGTCTCGCCTTAAAGTTGGCTACATCTACACACCCCCTTCAAGTTCAAACAATTATATCTCGGATATCACGGAATGGGTTGTCCATCCAGTAAGTTCCTATTTTCTATGATATTATCCGACTCACGCTATTCCAGCAATTTGACTTCGAAGATGTCAAAAAATCATTTTTCAAAGTGGCCTATATACGGGAGGATATTACACAGACTTCGGGCGTGGAGACTGGAGTCTTCCGTCCAACATATGTGGTATTTTATTCATATCCCAGTCTATTCGAAAATTCCTATTAATGTCCTTCACAGAGTACTGATGAGCTTGCGCTGTCGGTAAGTATTTCCGTCAAGGGTGATTAGGGTGTTAATTCACTTGTGTTTTTCCCTGGTAGCCAACCGGATTTGTCGTCCCGGATGGGTGGAAAAAGGTCTGTATGTATTCGGATGAAGAAAATGTCCCGCTACCAGCATTACAGGTACGTTTAATATTGCAACAAATGCAACGATTCACTTTTTTCGATAGAAGGTTGCCAAACCGGATGACGCAACAATCCCCTTGACTTTCAGCGCGGATTTCGGTGACGACGAATTCATGTCGGCCATCAGTTCGCTGAGTGAAGGGATATGGATGGACAACGATACATCAGCATTTGAAGCGCCCTCCCCTGCCCCTCCTACTAGTATGGGCTTTGGGCTCCCACTAGCTCCGGAATCAACACCATCGTCCCAACCCCCTGCAGTTGCACCACCGACATATGGTGGGCCCGCACTTTTGCTCACCTCCCTAATTCCACAACCGATGTTCATAACGACGCCGAACATCGTTGAGGGGCACTATATCTTATGTGACCCCCAACAGTTCCGTAGGGGCATTAACTACACCCAAGACTACATCGAGAGGCACTTCGTCGCGGCGTGGGTGTGCCTCCAAGATGGTAGAACTTGGGGCAAACATTTCGTGCACATGTTCGGCTTGGAGACAAGTACCGTTTACAAGGCACGATGTATTCGGGAGATTCAAACGTTGATTGCCATGTCGACGGGTTATGGTCAACCACCAGAGAAAGGTAGGCACGTTGAACATGAATAATGTTCACTATATCGAGTTGCTCACATTATATCAGGCCTCCAATGTAGTCAAACCGGCCAACGAAAAGACTTGAAACTCGTCGACAATGCTATCAAATTGGTAACAAGCGAGCGGACGGCATTCGTCAAGAGTTTGAAAGCCAGCGCAGCTGCCTACATCGAACATTCAGACAGGGCTTCCATCGGAGGTTACGATCTTCAAAGCCAGCCCCCCCATATGATTACAGCTTACATCAATGGCCTTACTGGGTTGACGTCCCACGAAAGTGTGGCCTCATCGATTAACTTCACCCGCGACGCACAAGGGGTATTATCATTTTCTTTCGAACATCATCTTCTGATGGAACTGACATTCAGTGTTTTCAGAAACCGTATCGTAGGTTGACGCTATTGATCATAATGGCGCAGCGGCTATTGCGAACGGTCCAGAACAGCGGTGAACGCACCTTGCTGGACCTGTTCCCTAATGACTACCGAGAAATTCCGACACAACTCATGTCGGTGATATGTGCAATGGTACGTGCTGTTGTCGACGACTTTGTATTTGACACTGACCCCTTTCTATAGTATGTATTGAAGTTCAAGCGTCGCTTTGTTATCAACCCTGGCACTTTACGCTCTGCGGACGTGCGTCACGAGGCCGTCCACCAATTACATCTCCTCACGATGGCCCGCCAGCGCACTGACAACGAAGGAGTTGAGTTGAATTACTGGATCACTACCCGCGACGGAGAAGGTGGCTGGCTAGCTGACCTGTGAGTAAATGTACTTTAACTCAATCTGTCTCATGTATGCATTGTAGCCGAAATGCGCTGGCGTTAGCAAACGGCCTACGAGGCCCGACTCGGAGGCATGATTGAATGTTTTCAGGCATCAATACAAAGAATACGTTACGATTTGATTTATCTTTGTACATACTGTATCACAAAGTCGCGGTGTAGAATTTTGTAGCTAGTGTTTGGTAGGGCGCTCTCAATGAACCTGAGCAAACAAGTAACTTTTCGTGCAACAATAAGCTTCTTTCAGCAGGATCGCGTGACACGACGGCCTCGTAGCAATCATTTGGAGATAATCCAGTATGGGACTCTTTGATGTACTCGCACGCGCACGCGCCCACTCGAAAAGTCCATCAGCTTTCTCAGCGAGGACTGCAAACTGTCCGTCCTGAAAATCCGACCCTTCTAACTCCTTGGATATGTAAGCTTTGATGTCACGCCTTGCGACTGCTGCTGAAATCTGGTACTTATCATCGCGCTCACGAATGCGGCTCCACAGTTCAAAAACCTGTCTGTTCGTTTAGTAAGTGTGTAATTGACAAGTCAATTGTTACCTCATCGACAATGTTTCCTAACGAGTTCCGAGCCGCTACTGCTTGAATTCCCAAAACAGATTCAAGTCACCCGCTCAAACCACACCAAATAACATAGCAGAAGGGTTAAAATCTGACTGTCCGAGTCATAGTGGAAAATACCAGTGATTTTCATCCTGCCTCACAACCATTATGCCTGCTATGGCAGACTTCGACGACCAGCAATCCTGCGGCCAACGTCGCAAACAGCCTGTTGATGCCCTTCAACTCGGCCCCAGGAAAAGGCCGTGGGTGACTTTAGATTTGCGGGAAGCCATTGCCGCTGACCTTTGCAATCGTGATACAGGAGTGCGGCCGATCCATTGGTACACTACGGACGTCATTTTGGGCGAACAGTGCACGCTCTTTGCAACTTCCAAGCCCTCCTCACAAATGGAATCTTACGTATGGGAGAATTGGCCGAGATTCCAGAGGAAAACTTCACCAATGAGTATTTTGCTTTTCTACAGAGTTACATGCAGCCTATTTAATCGCATGTACAGGGAACGGCGTGAGCATCGTGTTTTTCAAGAGCTCCTCAAGTCTGTGGCTGGCCTGGAAGAGCGCTTGATCCATAGCGGAGATGATGAGGTTGACGTAGTTGCAGAACTGGCAAGTACTATTCCGTTTTCCTACCTCTTTAAAGTAAATTGTGTACCTCACATTCCCCTCAGCTCACCAAGGGCGCCTCTGGAGCAAGAGGTGATGACACCAAAAGCCTCAAAGGCGGTGTGCTTGACTGGATTACCCCCAAGGGACAGAATCTGGTTCCTCCTCTCGCTCGCAATGTGAAAATTGACCGTGGTTTTCATCACGAACGGACAGGCGCGTTACTTTGTCCTGCTGGCCTGGACTGGTCTCACTCAGAGTGCGTGGTACCTTGTTTGTCTGTTTACTTGGCGTACATACTGACGCCATGCAGGACAAAAGCTAAGCTACGAAGTGGCGAGATTATGGTGACCGGAGACCAATGGCCGTTGTTCTTATATGCTGACTACCATTATGATCCTGAGGATCCGTGGAATGGTCTGTTTCGAAGTGCCCTGTTAGTTTGCGTGAGATATAAACTTTTGTGTCACTTCCGGGTTTCTTTGCGCTGAACTAGACCTACAGGCATATAAACATGTCTTTACGTCCCCTAGCTCTGTAGACAGAGAACCAAAGGCAACTCGTTCAGGTAATGCTCGTATTCACGGGATGACCCGAATTACTCTACCATCCATTGCATACATTGCAACTCAGGTGCGTCTACATTTCAAATCTGTTTATTTCTTCTAAGTGAACTTTCTTTCCAGGTCCGGTTCGCCCTCACCTCCTCACCTGTTTTCTCGCGTACCGACACAGTCACAGATTCCGAAAGGTTCTACAACTCCATTTTGGACGTCTTCGAAGATCCCGACGAGAAACAAGAGGTAGACGATCTTGCTGTGTGGTGGAACAGGTGATTGATTATTTTTTCCGCTCTGCTGATGCTCATATTTTCTAGGCAAATCTTTCCTTCATACTCAACTGCTCAACGTCCCCCGGTCAAGAACAGTGCGCTGGCGAGGATTCGAGAGAGGCGAGCCCAAATGAAAGAGGCTTCAGTCCCTGACAGTAGTAGTGGTGATGTGTAGCACAAAGTTGGCACAAGATAGTTTATTGCATGCGCTATACAATCCACGTTCAGTGATCCAAAACCTGTGTGAGAGAGTATCTTCTGACACCAAGGTTATACCCGGCCTTCAAACTAAGACTTAGTGATAAATTCTGCTCGTTTTTGTATGTTTTTACCCATAGTGGCAATTAAGGCGGTCATGATGCAATGATAGACTACATAGTCTGTGATGATACAGACTTACTAGCACATATCATGATGAGATTCTTTCTCCAAATTCACTAGCTATTACCTTGCTGGTCACGAGTCCAACAAGTGTGTTCGTAGCTAATACTTGCAAGAACATACCAATTGGTAACATTCTGACATCATTTGTACCTTTCATAAAAGCACGCTTCCATTACATACTTAGATGCTAGAGTTGACGGAGCATCAAAATTGCAAAAGTTAAATTCCTTGCCATGCAGATACTCCTGTGCAATCCCTGCCCTTATGGTGACCTTTGTACGCTCTGTCAAGGCAAGCATACATTATAATTGAAGGGACTACCGTCTATAAATGGTCACAATTGCAAGGCTAGGTGGACATTGGTAATCCACATCCCTTTGATCACACTCGATAATTAATCTCATCCTTACGTAGATGGTGACTCCTGCCTTGTCTATCCTCCCATGTAAGACTTCACAACACGACTTATCATTGTTACACTTATTGTGGCAATTTTGTTTATTATAATCTTATATATACTAATATAATTTCGTGGTTGGATGTCTGATGCAAGCGTGCTAGCCATCTAACATAAAGAACATCAATTTTGTGCTTTTTGATCATGCCTTCAACGTTGATCAATGCATCCATGTGGTAGATGCCCAGGACGCGGGCATACCAATATGGATGATTCGGCTTCGTTTCCCCAGA
>NW_024539478.1:0-12359 GCF_016758775.1 Suillus clintonianus | reverse complement strand
ATGAGCCTTGTGTATCTTCCTTGGTGGTGGCCGCGGTTTGTTTTTTGGTGTGTTTCTCTTTCTTCACTACGTGATACTGCAAAGATCGATGTCCATCCCTCGATATTAGTGGCTGTGCCATTGAGGTGGTGCGACGTGCACATGGTAATATGGAGCCTGTCAAGGGAGACAGGTCGTTGCGAGGTGGGGTGCTGTAGACAGTCTGAATGTTAGTGTCTCAGATGGACGACTTGGAATTAAAGAAGGACATGAAGCACTTCCTCGATTGGTTTGCAAGGGCGAGACGCGTCAATTTGTGAGTATCAAGATCAAACACTGAATATTTTCAACTGACTGTTCCAACTCCGGAGGAGATCAGCGCCATGATCTGTACAAAGATGAAGGAGACGGCAGAGGCCTATCTCGGCGAGAAGGTCACCCACGCAGGTAGTAACGGTCCCTGCATGTAAGCCTATAAACATTGATTTCACCATCCCTCGCTTATGAATATTGTTTCAAGACTTCAATGACGTCCAGCGTTAAGCTATGAAAGATCCGGAACTATTGCTGGGTTTAAAGATTCTCCGTATCATCAACGAGCCCACTGCTGCCGCTATCGCCTTTGGTCTTAACAAGAAGGGCGGGGAGTCCCAAATTATTGTCTATGACCTTGGAGGAGGAACTTTTGATGTCTCCTTGCTTTCGATTGACGACGGTGTCTTCGAGGTCTTGGCAACTGCTGGTGACACGCACCTTGGTGGTGAGGATTTCGATAAGCGCGTCATCGACCATCTTGTCAAACAATACAAGAAGAAGACCGGCACTGATGTCACCAGCAACCTCCGCGCCATGGGCAAGCTGAAGCGCGAGGTTGAGAAGGCCAAGCGCACGATGTCCAGCCAACAGTCGACCCTCATTGAAATAGAGTCCTTCGCAGACGGCAACGACTTTTCGGAGACCCTCACTCGCGCGAAGTTTGAGGAGCTTAACATGGATCTTTTCCGCAAGACCATGAAGCCCGTCGAGCAGGTACTCAAGGATGCGAAGATCAACAAAGAGAACATCGATGAGGTCAGGCGTTTAGCATCCCTTATTTACACTGTCTAACAGGGTTACAGGTTGTCCTTGTTGGTGGTTCGACTCGCATTCCCAAGGTTCAACAGCTCCTGAAGGAGTATTTTGGCAAAGAAGCGTCGAAGGGATCAACTCCGATGAGGCTGTCGCTTATGGTGCCGCTGTCCTGGGCGGTATCCTCTCTGGCGAAGAGGGCACCTTCGGAGGTGGTCTTGGTGGATGTCTGTCCTTTGACACTTGGTATCGAGACCACGGGTGGTGTTTTCACGAAGCTCATTCCCCGCAACACTGTTATTCCCACACGCAAGTCACAGATGTCAGTGTCCATGTTCCCGCGCATCAATGCATCATACTGACAATCTGCAAAGCTTCTCAACGGCAGCTGACAACCAGCCCACTGTCCTAATCCAGGTCTTTGAGGGCGAGCGCTCGTTGACCAAGGACAGCAACCTACTGGGCAAGTTCGAACTCTCGAGCATTCCCCCTGCTTCTCGTGGTGTTCCTCAGATCGAGGTCACCTTTGGTATCGAGTTCACTGGCAACAATTGATTAATGTTGGTCATTCCGGATTCGTGGGTGTCATCAACTTGGATAGTCTGTGCCAGCGCTGCGCCCGCTAAGTTGGCAAACCAAAGGTCGGAAGAGGGGTGGCGGAAAGAAGCTTTTGCCACCTGATACTCTGGAGGGCCTTGGCATTGGCTCAGCTGCAGCATCGGTCGTTGGAGACGTTACGCCTTCGGCATCTAGGCCTGTAACTCCTGCACTCACTGCAACTTCTGTCGTGTACGAATTAGACGAAATCGTTCCTCCTCTCAAGCGCGATAAAAAGGTTGATTAAAATGCTATGGCCAAACGCCTGAAGCATTTAGAGGAGGCTCAGAAGAAAGTTTGGACAAACATTGCTCGGAGAGACGTTGCTAAGGTATGGACAAATTTTTCATTACGTGGTGTTTGCGTTCTCATCTCATTGCACAGGTGTATAAGTATGCCGCGATGGGCTACCAAGCCCGTCAAGGTCAGCATAAGCGCTTGGCCACA
Organism: Suillus clintonianus; assembly: GCF_016758775.1. Taxonomy (NCBI): domain Eukaryota; kingdom Fungi; phylum Basidiomycota; class Agaricomycetes; order Boletales; family Suillaceae; genus Suillus; species Suillus clintonianus. The sequence goes on along the minus strand of NW_024539478.1, from coordinate 10,268 downwards.
CTATCACCCATTCAAGCTTGTCGGCCTTTCACAAGGACTGCAAAAGTTCATTTAGATGTTCAAGCAAAGGGCAGACACCTGATGCGTGAGATGCTAGTCTTCTGGAAGAAGAATGAGCGGGAAGAGAGAGATTTCCGAAAATGCGAGCAGAAAGAGGCTATTGATAGAGCGAAGGTCGAGGAAGAGAAACGGGAAGCCACGCGCCAAGCACGCAAACTTGAGTTCTTGATCAGCCAAACTGAGTTGTACAGCCATTTCGTCAGTAACAAGCTCAAGAGTGAGTCCTTGCAAGGAGATATTCCTGAAATTTCGGCGCCTGTGGGTGCTACTCTTGAAGATGTTGACCCATCAGTACTTCAAGAGATTGGCTTTGATGACAGGTTAGTTTCCTATACCTGTATTTTGACGACTCGGAGGCTGAACTTGATGATTAGAGGACCAAACCAACCTTCACCGACATGCGCGGCATAACGCTCAGGAAGCTATCGCTCTAGCCAGACAAAGGGCTCAACAGTTTGACACTCAGGCTGCACTCGATAGGAAAACGAACGAGGCTTTGAAACTTGCCAAAGCTCAGGCTCACATCAGGGACGATGACGAGTCGGGGCTCTCAGGCGCTTCGAATACGCCCTTGGTTGACTGTAAGTTCTTCCTGGATACTCAGGCTAAAGAGGTTAACAACGGTCTACACACAGTGGACTCCGACGAGCTCAACTTCCAGAATCCGACGTCACTCACTGGAGAACTTAAGATCAAGCAACCGAATATCCTCATGGCGCAGCTGAAGGAGTACCAACTCAAAGGTCTGAATTGGCTTGCTACTTTGTATGAACAGGGTATCATTGGTATTCTCGCTGACGAGATGGGTCTTGGGAAGGTGAGATTGATTAGAATGCCACACAGCTCACCTTACCCTCCATGCACCTCAGACTGTGCAATCGATACCTCTCCTTGCCTACCCTGCCGAGGTACACGACATATGGGGACCATTTTTGGTTGTCGCACCAGCCTCTACATTGCACAACTGGCAACAGGAGATTACTCGCTTTCTGCCTGGTCTGAAAGCCCTGTCTTATTGGGGGAACGTCAAAGACCGAACCACCTTGCGCAAGTTCTGGAGCAAAAAAGGGATCAGCTATGACAAGGACACACCGTTTCATGTCCTGATTACAAGCTACCAGCTGGTCAGTTGCAGTTGCATAATGTTTCGAGCTGTGCTAATTTCTGTATAAAGTTACTCAAGACCAGCAGTACTTCCAGCGCGTGAAATGGCAACTCTAGTGTACGGTGGAAAACATTGCCGAGATTCCAATGTCGCAATCGTTTGCTTTTGACCGGCACACCAATCCAAAACTCCATGCAAGGCGAGTAAGATAGGGCAGCAGCGTCAGCAGTTGCTAACCTCCACATAGAGCTCTGGGCATTGCTCCACTTCATCATCCCAGTCTTTTTGACTCGCACGATGAGTTCAATGAGTAGTTCTCCAAGGATATCGAGAACGCTGCAGAGAATAGGGCAGCAAGCTCAATGAACGTCAACTACGGCGGTTGCGCACGATTTTGAAGCCTTTCATGTTACGGCGAGTCAAGCGACATGTGCAAAACGAGTTGAGCGAGAAGGTTTTATTTAATTTACGCACGGAGAAATGATCACTCACATATTATCTTCAACAGATCGAGGTCGATCATTATGTTGATCTGTCATCCCGCCAACGTACTCTCTACCGTGCACTTCTGGCGAATGTATTTGTGGTAGATCTATTAGAGAAGGCCTCTGACATAGGGGATGCTGATTCTGCACGATCGTTAATAAACCTCATGATGCAGTTCCGGAAGGTGACTAAGATTTGGTCTTATCATTTCTAAATATTGACTTGCTCCATTACAGGTTTGCAACCACCCCGAGCCCTTTGAACGTGCAGATGTGGTAGCTCCCTTCTCTTTATCTCGCTTTGGTCAATCTGGTCCTCTGAACCGCGAAGACAATTTTATTGCCCTTCCTTACTCAACTCACAACCCCATCGAAAACCAAATTCCGGCGTTATTCCACCAAGATGGTGGGCTTATAGATGTTCCATGTGAAAAGCCTGGATTGCGTGTGCGATCGGACTGCACGAGTGCCCTCTTCAATATCTGGTCAACGGGGTGGATATACCGTTCGACGCTCGATGATGTTGAAGGTGTGTGATGCTGCTCGAATGGCCGTCCCTTGGATGTAACACGTTATAGGTTCACCTGCCTTCGCATTTCTTCGACTCCTGAACACCACTCCGAGTGACGTCCATAGCTTTAAGGTATCTTCCTTCATGCGCAATTGGCTTCGGGCACTTGAGGAAGAGAATAGGATTGTTGAGGACAGGGATTTCATAGTAAGCTACCCATGATTATTTTTCCAATTTCCGATCAACCGTTTCATAGGGAAGCGGAATTTGCTGCTCATGCAGGCGCACATCCGTTCAGCATAAGCCCCCGTCTCTCTTTGAGCCTGGATACCGCGGAAGGCCTGCCACATGTTCTTGATATATCTTCAACAGCCTGGCAGGCGTCGAATCTACGTCGACCAACCTTGAAGTGGTTTGTGCCGCCGGCTGTAGCACCTCTGATCTTTCTTCACTGCACAGATCGGACATTCATAGAGCATCAAGTACAGTTGCTAGAGGCACCGATGGAATCATTGGCAATATACGGGCTCCCTCAGCACTTGCGGGATTCGCCTACCATTGATCAGGCGTACCACACCCTAGTTCCTGCTTTGTCTTCGGCAGGACTTGTCGGAAGTTCCCCTGCAAGCCAGCTACCATCTTCAAGCATGCAAATACCAGAAGCAAATAGACTGATCTATGACTCTGCTAAACTCGCTCGGTTAGACGCCCTCTTTCAGGAGCTCAAGGCGGGCGACCATCGTATCTTGATATATTTCCAAATGACTCGTATGATGGACCTTATGGAGGAATATCTGGTCTACCGCCAGTACAAGTATTTACGTCTCGATGGCTCATCGAAGTTGGAAGATCGACGAAATATGGCGATGGATTGGCAGACATGGTCAGTGCTCGACTTAGGTTGAATGTACTCGACTCTGATACATGTTCTCTAGCCCGGAGTCCCCGGACATCTTCATATATATCCTAAGCACACGTGCAGGTGGCCTCGGAATCAACTTGACATCAGCAGATACTGTCATCTTCTACGATCACGACTGGAATCCGTCAAACGATGCACAGGCCATGGATCGCACTCATCGTCTTGGTCAGACGCGCCAAGTGACTGTCTATCGCCTGATCACGAAAGGCACGATCGACGAGCGTATTATTCAGTTAGCTCGTGTCAAGAAAGATGTTAGCTATTTGTATTCCTGTAATGCAGGACGTTCAATCGATGTTTCTCCAGGTGCAAGATATTGTGGTCGGCAACAAAAACTTCACATACGTCACGAAACCCACCGAAATTGTTCAGCTTCATTCCCACAATCTGCTCCTGGTTCATCTGCTGGGGATTTTGGGGTTGGAACGTCAACTCCAGTGCGATTGAGGACCTTGTTTGGATCGCACAGTCTCCACCGCCGCTCGACCACTGCGGCCTCAGTTTCATCATCTCCAGGTAGCTAGGAGGGAGGATTTACTCCACGGACTGTGCGCATGCGCCGCAACCCTTTTTTGTCACGACTCACCCCCATGACACCGGATACTGGCCTGCAGAGTTCATGATCATCAACCCCATACCGGATTGCCATTGACTGACTTCAATTATTGTACAACTATTCTTCGCCGCACATCTTATTATACCAGCGTCAATTCATACACTCCCTTTTATTTCATTCTTATTCATTGTCTCATGTCGCTGTGGTCGTCATGTACCACGACATACATAAGAATACATTGATCACAAAGGCGTTGACTCGTCAAGTGCACGTGATCAGACCAGCTCAGTCACGTGTGGACGGGCCGGCGCGCCCTGTTGGCTTCGTTTACTTGTGGTCCTTTCATCATCTCTCCATGAATATCTCTTAATCCATGGATTTAAACAGCTCCCCTCGTAAACAGACTCCATTAGCACGTGGGGACGAGACACCTCGTAAACTTTCTACTCCATCTCTAACCAGACGTGTCTTCTGTTGCGGGGTTGTGGTTGAGGGATGTTATAGTGGCAGGAGGTTGCCCGAAGGTGAGCGGTGGTGATGAAGCCTGAAGATTACAATTTGATTTGTACAGACGTCCAAGAGCTAGTTCTATAGGAGACCCCTGGTTGAGTCAGAATGATAGCCACATTCTGCCTTCCGCAACAGACACATCGTTCTCAGAACACAACCAGCCAGTGAGTAGTACCTGCTAACATTTGTCTGCAAAGGCGAGACGCTTCGCTTGCTCACACTCAGATTTGGTCGTTCTCCTTCGTGTCTTAGGATGGATTGCAACGTAAACGCGCGCTTACAGATTCAACGGGGAGCTTCCTGAAAGCTTATCGAGTCTTTCAAGCGAGGCTGGATGGCGCATGAAGAGTGTGCTAAAGTAGTACCTGAGACTTGGGTGGATGGGGTTGAGACGGAGATGTTCATGGAGAAAAAGGGTATTTGGTGTGGATGCGATCGTGAGAGATCGGTGGAATCTGGTATGTTCCAACATACACCTCACACGTTTAGCTAACCTTCGCGTATAGAAATGTGCTGCTTGTTCAAAGGCACGACAGAAGGCCCCTGGTGCACCCATCCAGTGCACTAAAGGCAAATGTGCGAAATCCTTTCATGTCGGCTGTGCGAGAGATGGAGGGATCAGCGGCATTGTTTACTCGATACTGCGCGAGGTTGAGAAGGAGGTGATCCTAGTCTACCCGTCGTTCAAAGCTGGTGTCATTGGTCCTTCTGGTTTCCCCACGTTCACCGTCAATCACTTCAACGGCCCCGTCGCCTGCTCTGCAGAGGGCTTCTTGGACCGTAACTTCGATGCTCCCAACTTTTATTTCGTCTCTCTTTTCGGTGGCAACACAAGGCCACCCCAAGACACTTCTCTTCGGGACACTAGGCCACACCTGGACTTCAAGCTACGATGAGCAGTTGTAAGTTCAAAGTCTATTAGTCGACTCAGTGGTACTGACTGTAGTTGCTTACATTCCAGTTTCTGAATCTCGTCCGGCCATTCCTTCCACTCCTGCCAGAGGTTTCTTCGCCAGATTGTAAAGTATGTGCTATACATACCTTTGTAGGTCATGACATGCAAAACTCATCAAGTTCTTTCGTTTTCAAGTTCCTTTCAACCAAAAGCTGCTATGGATCGCCGTTACGCTACTCATTGGCTTGGTCTGCCGTCAAGTACCACTGTATGGCATCATGGCTTCGGATTCCTCTGACCCTATGTGCTGGATGCGTGTCATCCTTGCTTCCAACCTTGGAACCCTCATGGAGCTTGGTATAAGCCCTATCGTTACGTCCGGAACGACTATGCGACTACTGAATTTAATCGAGGTCGACTTCAGCTTGAAGGAAGACCACACGCTGTTGAGACTTGCGCGTTGCGGTGGCCCGGCAAATTGCCAACCTTCCGTCTGTTCCAGACGAAGGCTAGTCACTTTTTCATTTACCAAAGCTTATCTGACGCGGTTTACGCGAATATCACAGTTGTTGCCGTCAAATGCACCCCGTTTAACATCGAAACATTCCGGCAGGAGACTTTGGTGAAGTTTCCGATGTTCACGCCACCGCCATGCAACACGTAAACTTCCTGTCACAATGCAACTCACCCCAGACTTACGTCTAACATATCATCGGGACGACGGCGATCTCCTCGACAACCTCATCAGGCGAGCACTGACTCGCCTGCGCTTAGAGCGCCGTATTGCTGTGGATTGCCATCCGGAGCACGGACTTCAGCGCAAGTCTCGCAATCCTATCTCGGCAAAGTCAAACTCGAGCTCCAGGACCAGTCCAATACCCTGTCGAGCATCCCAAGAAGTTCCTTTCGGTGCGCGGCGGATGAAAGCAATCAAGGCTAACCAGAAAAACCAGGAACAAGAACAAGACCTCGCGAGTCGGTCTGAAGCTATCAGGATTCATGGGCGGGCCATGAGATCATCGACGTGGGGGCGGATTTGGAGGTGGGCTGGGGCAGGCTAGGTATTTGCTGCCGACTTTCCGTGTATTTTGTTGCTGACGCTCAATCTCAGGGCTGTAAGGGGGGGGGGGACTCATCCATTCCGCGGAAGTCTCGCAATCCTACCTCGGGGATGGTCCTCGTGAGCGATACTGCGTGTGGCACGTCCCGCAGATGGATGTTGTTTCGCCTGTGCCAAATGGCTATGGTCGATCGCACGACCCTGCTCGTCTCCGACTCATGACGTGAAAGGTTGTACGGCGGGGGACAGGAAGACAGTAAGTATTTGATTCGAGATGACGGTCACTTTGTACGGTCACTGTTGTACTGTAAGTAAATAGTACCTACGCAATGACAATAACTGGGATATGAGCCGCTCACGATGTGGTTTGGTGAATCCGAAGCCATTGTTAGTGATGTATTCGACAAGGCCCATGCTGCCGCTCCTTGTGTCATTCTCGTTGGAATTCTCGACCCGTTTACCTACATTATTTTAAATATCATCAACATTTTTCTGACGTCTGTATTTTAAATATGATCAATGTTTGAAACAAAGAAATTGTGCTGACCACATTTTAAATACAAACACACTTCTGACGCACTGTGAACTTAATGTATATGCCACCTACAAAGTTAATAGATTTTGTGGCTCTTAGATTTAAAATTTGAGTGCCAGAAATAATTTATTCAAATGCTGGACAAAAGGTAGACTATGTTGACGGACAAAATGATAATCTGAGCTTGATCACAACATTAAATATTATCTGGTTGCAAAATTCAAACTTCGACTAGCATATTTTGGTGACAAAAACATTGGAAAAACGGTGAAAAAAACACCAACCTTTGTGTTGGAACAAAGGATGATAGAAGTTTGGTTATGAGCATGGCACAAAGTCAAAAATTTATCTAGGTTTGTACTGCAGAAAAAGTGTTTGAATTGTTGAAGTATATGTTGATGCAATATTGTGGACGAAATCTGACTCAATATTTAACTTCGATCAATGTTTTTCATCACGAAGAAGTGGATAAAAAGTCCAAATTCTGTCAAACATTTTGATTGCCACAAAATTGTAAAATTTATTTTAACCTTTTTTAGCATTTTTTCAACATTTTATGCTGCGAAAAAGTCATCCATGCTTCCGGTGTATAGAATGGCAAGCAAAATAGTCATGTCATAGAGCGTGGGAAAGTAAAAGTGGCAAAACATCGAAAATCACCAATTGTTAGGCATGTATGGTACTGGGATTGAACTACAGTATCTGTCTAAATTTGCACCTCATATGTGATTTTCTTCACCATATGCTCAATCCTGAATGGATCTTTAAAAGCTTTTTAGGCTATGTTTATGGATGTTTTAAAAATATGTTCTAAAGGTCTGATCATGAATATTTCTTCTGTGGAAGCCTCTTGCACCTTATCAGTGGACATGGTGATTTTCGATGTTTTGTCACTTTTACTTTCCCACGCTCTATGACATGACTATTTTGCTTGCCATTCTATAGGGATTGGATGGATGATTCTACAAATTGAGAGCTATCATTATGGGTATGTTAGACATGTATTCCAAGTGTCTGATCATCAAATGCCGACCTGGGGAAGACTATAGCCCCTTATCAGTGAAATTAGCCCCTTTCTACCAGATGCCAATATTCTGGCCTATATCTAACTGATCTTAGGGATATAAATCATGTAAATATGTACTAATGATGATATATGAACAGCTTGGACAAGTTCTGAACAGCTAAAGCAGTGAAAAACACCAAAAGTGCGAAAATGCATGTTTGGAGGTTTTGGTCTATGTACAAGGCCCCTGTGGGTATCCTGTGGTGCCAACTTAACTAAAATGCTCTTAAATATATTTAGGAATGGTTCCCATACTATCCTGGAGCTGCATTCCTGCAGGAAAATTTTTCTCAGGAAGTGAACCATCAGGAGAGGGTAGTCACATAACACCACAAGGGCTTCACCTGCTGTCATGAGCTGCTGATACATTGTTCATAATGTTGAACTGATGCTGGGGACAGTATTTTCAACTACATCTAGCTATAAACTCAAAAATGTGAACCAATTCTGTATTTCATGCATATATGCTATACATGTTGATGTTGGGAGCTCCAGGGAACTCCAGAGGGTCAAACAAGTGGTGTAATTAGTTGATATACACTTCTAAACATGTTCTACACCTTCCAGAACACCCTCCCATCACAGGGGCAAAAATGCGAAAATGTTTTACATGTTGTTACCAGACATAGCAATTACAGACTTAGAGGAGGCATGTGGACAGAAATACACCAAAAAAGCGGTCTATTATGTTATATTATACATATATAACATATACTACCACTTAGATACAAGGGATAAGTGATTGTGGTGTAGTGGTGACAGGAATGACATGAGGAGGTTGATATTCTGAAGAGTTACCAAAATGGGTTATATTTTAGGTGGTGTAAATTAATTAATATTGTGGAGATTCTAAAAATGGGCGATGTTTTTGGTGTTGTGGGGTAATTCCCACGCTGTGGGGTTGAAAAATGCGGAAATGTGATGTGTGGGAATAGTGTGGGGAGGCCTGACATGAGAAGGCCAAAATAAAATATGTTGCCTGGAATGACAAATAGCTGAATTTTAAAAATACAAATAATATTTGAACTATATAATTAGGGGTGGGCTATCCCGTGTCACATGTATCAGGGTGCTGGGCTGGCCCAGGAACTATATAACCAGGGGTGGGCTATCCCGCATCAGGATGTTGGGCTGGCCCAGAAACTATATAACCAGGGGTGGGCTATCCCGCATCAGGATGCTGGGCTGGCCCAGAGACTATATAAACCAGTGGTGGGCTATCCCACATCATTTGTATCAGGGTGCTGGGCTAGCCCAGGGACTATATAACTAGGGATGGGCTAGCCCAGAGACTATGAACTATGTATCAGAGCATCAGGCGAAAGGCTATGGCTTTATATTATTTGTGACCCCTGACACCCCCAGGTCATTAAAAATAATAATGTGGCTTGAGATACTATCCCAGATGGGTCATGGGACAGACCAAATACACTGACCCAGCTGGCCCAGCCCTCCTGGGGACAGTATTTGGATGGCCCGGTTCGAAACTATCATGCACGGGATCCCATGTAAAAACATACCCCTTAGGTGGGTTTTTAGGAGAGAATATATGTACCTAAGAGGTACTTTTACATGGGTGACTGAAGTGTGCTCGTCATTAAGTATGGCCGCCATAGATGAGTTCCTGGAGCTCGAATTAGTACGGCTTGAGTCAGCTGGCATGTTACCGTCACAAGTGCTGATTTCTTCGCAGATTAAAGCATTGTCTCTCTCCTTTTGTACAGCCAAGGAGTTGTGTGGTCGTGCTGAGCTGCTACCTCCTGTTCCGAAGTGGCAGTACCGCATAGTCTCAACCACTCACCCAACAAAACAGCTGCTATATTTGTACTGGCGCGATCCATTGGATTGTATCGAATCGCTTTTTAGCCACCCGTTGTTTGCTAAAGAAATAGATGTCACGCCGCAACGTGTATATCACACAGTGGAACGCACATCACGAATTTACAATGAATGGCTGACAGGTGACGCAGCATGGTCGATGCAGGTAATACATACCTGACTATCAATGGTCTCCAACTTGCTAACTCTCACATCTCATCGTAGTCACAACTTCCAGATGGTGCGACATTGTTAGGCATCATACTGTCCTCTGATAAGACCAACATCACCAACATGACTGGTGGACGTGTCGCTCACCCGCTCCTGATCAGCCTTGCCAATATCAAGATGGCAACTCGAAACAAGGCATCCTCACATGCTTTCCTCCTAACAGCGCTGCTTCCAATTGCTGAATTTCTGCATCCAGTGAAACGGATGCAGAGTGTTCTTGAAGCCCGCTTAGTCCACCAGTGTCTAGATATCGTGCTAGAGCCGCTCAAGCAAGCTGCACGCATCGGCCGGATGATGTCGGACCCACTTGGGAACCTCAGATACTGTTTCACTCCCTTAGCTTCGTACATTGTCGATACACCCGAGGCATGCATGCTCGCATGTGTCCGAGGAAAGACCTCACCGATCACTATGGCTATGTATGAAAACTTCGGAGACGCCTTCCAGCACTCCCCTCGAACAGCTAAAATGACTCTCGACCAGCTTTCGAGCATTAGTTTGTGACCCCCTCGAC
>NW_024539477.1:0-12619 GCF_016758775.1 Suillus clintonianus | reverse complement strand
GCACGAGGTCGCATAGTGCTACTTACATATTATCTCCCTCCGACTTCGCGTACATATGCGCCTGCTTATACGGTTCCGGTTTCTTACGGACTCTGTTATATACTACGTCGCAGACTCGTATGGACGGCACTTTCCTACATTCCCTCTCTGGTTGTGTGTTGCGGAGTCACTAGCTTAGTCTTACCTTGTCTTTCCTTGCTTGAGCAATTATCTGTTTGCCCTCTCATCCCGTGCGAACGCTCGCATCGTCATCGACAGTTGGCTATTGCTAGACTCAGTTGAGTTCACTCGCAAGACAGTCCCGTTGCGTCCTGCATATACCTGGTACCTTACCGTTTTACCTGTTTACCGTCCTGATACCTGGTACCTTCCCTGTCTCGCATACCTGGTATTCCCTAGACTTCGCATCCGCATACTCCGCATCCCCGCGCATCCGCACCCTTCTACGCATCCTCCCGCAAGCAGCTGTTCTGTCTCCAGCGCATCACTTCCTCCTTCACTGTTCCCCTCGCTCATACTTGAGGAACTGCTCCGAGCTATCCCCTTGGGTCGATTACTATTCTCGCACCCAGCAGGATCGGTACGCTATCACTATAGCGGACTTCTACGATTTCTCCCACAACTGGAGCCCACCGCGAGGGGATTATAGCCGAGAAAGTTGGAAGATCGCTGAGACAAACACCGGCCCGCATTGCGAAGCAGAAACTAGCATCTATTAGCCTCGACCAAGAAAGCTTCTTCGCGCCAATCCCAGAAGAAGAGGACCATCCACAACCCGGGACCATCGAGATCGCATCCGCAATCTCAATCCTCAGACGACGAACCTCTGCGTCTCACCCGGACTCTCCGCTTTCAGAAGAAGAGAAAGATACTGTAGATGAGCTACTTCCGTTTTTCCCCGGATCATTCAACTTCCCCACAGACAAGCCATCCCACGCACTAGACACTCCCTCTACCGCTACCTCCCTTACCTCATCTAGTAATCCTACCCGTGCTCATACACCCGAACTTCCGCGCTTAACGCTACCCGTTATCTCCTTACCTCTTTCGTCTCCTCGTAATCGCTTAGAATCCCTTCCCCATTTCGCTCCTTCTCCGCAGAAGCTACCCACAATATCCCTTCTGATTCCGTCTGTTCCGCGTATCCCTATTCCTCCCGTAGTACCTATTACCATCGTCCCAGTACCTTCCGCTCCTACCGGAACCATGTCGACTAACACTTTCAGGATGCCTCTCAGGGGTACGGACAAGGCACCCAAGTTCGAAGGCGCTCCAGACAAGCTCCTGGAATTCATCGAAGATGTCAATGAGCTCGCAGATTTGGCCCAGGTAGTTGATGCCGCGCGTATCAAAGCGGCGATGCGATATGCATCCTCAGAAGAATCGGAGACTTGGGCACTACTCGACGAGGCCGCAGGTAATGATTGGGACAAGTTCATCAAAGCTGTCAAAGCATTGTATCCGGGTTGCGAAGGCGATAGATGCTTCACCCGCGCTGACCTTACACAGTTATCCGCAGAGCAGTCCCATTTGCCTATCAATTCGCAAGCGGAACTCGGGGTATACTACCGGAAGTTCTTCAAGATATCCAAGTTCCTACTCACGAACAAGAAACTGTCGGAACTCGAACGCGACCAACTCTTCCAAGATGGATTCCATGCAGACGTAGGCGCCCACCTCAGACATCGACTCAGTATACTGCACACCAACCTACACCCCGGAGAACCGTACCCAATCGACAAAGTCTACAAGGCCGCAGTATTCCTGCTACCAGGAACATCCGCAGTATCGATTCCAGCACCAGCGCAACCATCCGCTCGCACTTCATATGCACCTCAACCGCAGCAATATGTTCCGTCCACGCAACCACGCCCGCAACCAAGCCCAGGAGTGGTAGTCAAACAGGAGTATACGACGCAGAGAGCCCAAGGCCCATGCCATTTCTGCGGAGGAGCTGACCACTACCAACGATGGTGCAGGACACGCGACCAGTATATTCGCGACGGCAAGTGTGGAGAAGATGAAGGAGGACGACTTGTGATGTCCGATGGTAGAGGTATTCCAGGACATCGGGACAGCGGCACTTACCAGGAGCGCATCGATCGCTTCCTATCGCAGACCCCCGCAACCGGTGCCAATGCAACCGTGATCGCAGGGCTATACTGTCGTGCTCAACCAAGGATACAAGTAGAGACTGACATCGACGCATCAGCGTACTCGCTCACGCGCGCCACGGAAGAGGCAGAGCCTGATGAGGAACTCAAGAAGTTAGAAGACGCAGCTATCGCAGCCTGTACGGCGTATGCTAACACCCGGGCACGCAAGTCAGACCCGAAGGGTAAGAACGTCCGTTTTGAAGGAGTAGAGCTACCCACGCATCCCAAACCCGGGCCCTCATCCAGAATAGCGCCAACTGAAGAGATTGTATCGCCTCAGGTCAAGGAAGCTACCACCAGGCCAGCACCTAATCCTGCGACAGTTCCAAAAGCCACCGCTACTACGGGAAACGCTGCTGCTTCATTGTCCACGCCCGCGACTAACACTAACCCCTCCGCGAAGTTTAGGTACGGGTTCCCATTGGAGGACAAGCACGCGGAAAAGCGAGTCGTGGACCGCATGCTAGACTCAAACGTCAATGTGCCCATACGGGAACTGATGGCAGTCTCACCCGACATCCGCAAGGTATTCAGGGACCTCATCACCCCGAAGCGAGTCATGGAAGGTATGGTATCGGTCAACGAGTTGACCTCGCGTTCCGAGATCGAAGCATTCGTACGAAAGTATGATCACTGTCTCCCGCGAGCAGATGACGGGCGCATCGTATCTGAACATTTCGAAGCGTTGCGATGTATCAAAGCGACCTTGAAGGGAGGGCGGGTTCTTTCTTGCATCCTAGACCAGGGCGCTGAATGCATCGTGATGCCAAGGAGAGTATGGAAAAGCCTCGGATCGGAAGTACTGCGTTCGGATCACAAGCTAACCATGGAATCAGGTCAATACTTCCACAGATTGCACGCTCGGTGTCATCGAAAACCTTGCGTTAGATTTCGGTACAGGAGAAATGTGGTTCCAAGTACAGGTAATCGAATCCGCACACTTCGACATACTCCTCGGCCGACCATTCTTCACGCTTACGAGCTGCCGTACCGAAGACCTTCCCAACGGAGAACAGGACATTACGCTTACGGATCCTAACAGTCGCAAGGAAATTCGCATCGCCACGGAATCTTGGGTCAAGTTCTGCCCCGGATGCAAACAAGACGAGGCCTGCTCAGACCATCCGCGACGACAGGGTTTTTAAGGGTCGATGATCCGCCATCACGGCGAGGAGATTCCGATAACTCGCAATTGTCACCTGCATCATTTGTATCATCATCCGCACAGCTAACCCGACCCCAATCGCCCGTTGAGAGCGACGTACATTCATTCGTCGAACCTGACCTGTATACTCACCTTGTCTCCACTTGCTCCCCGGTAAACATAGAGTCCACTAATGCGTTCGGATCTGTATATTTCTTCGACCCTGCAAGACGCGCATTGGTCTACAAACCGGTAGCGAAGAAAGTACGCACGGTACAGACCTCCATGCCCGCAGAATATCGCATCACCAGGCAACTGCCAGATGATCCCTTGGGAGGTTTAACCGCGTTACCTACTCACCCACCCGAATTCCTTCCAGGCACTCGCTTCACGCAAGAACGTGCGGAAAAACTCAACCTCGACCCAGCGAATTGGCTATGGCCAGAGGAGCTGAAGTTAATTAGGTGGTTAGTATTAACGCACGAACTCGCTTTCGCATGGGACGCATCGGAAAGAGGACGGCTTAACGAGGCATACTTTCCGCCTTACAAGATTCCGACGATTCCACATACGCCATGGTCACAACGCAACATCCCAATACCGCCTTCGACACTCAATGAAGTAATCCGGATCATAAAGGAGAAGATCGACTCAGGAGTCTACGAGCCGTCCACCGCAGCTTACCGCTCGCGATGGTTCTGCGTCACGAAGAAGGATGGGAAATCCCTGCGTTTGATCCACGACCTGCAACCGTTGAACAAGGTTACTATACGAGACTCATCCTTGCCCCCATTCGTCGAACATCTAGCAGAATCGTTTGCCGGGTATGCGGTCTATGGCATGATGGACCTTTACTCGGGGTATGACCAACGCGCCCTGCACGAAGAATCTCGTGACCTCACCACCTTCGGCACGCCATTAGGTCCGCATCGTCTGACTACACTACCGCAAGGTCACGCAAATGCAGTCCAAGTATACCAAGGTGATACCGCATTTATCCTGCAGCACGAGATCCCAGACCACACGTCTCCATTCATTGACGATGTACCTGTCAAATCCGTGCGGACTCGGTACCAGAGATCTGACGGATCTTATGAAACGATTCCTGAGAACCCGGGGATACGACGATTCATATGGGAACATTGCATTGTCGTCAACCGAATATTACAGAGACTGGAAAACGTAGGTGCAACCGTCTCCGCAACCAAGTTCGTATTGGCAGCACCTACCGCAATCATCGTTGGGCACAAATGCACATTCGAAGGAAGAGTACCAGAAGATTCCAAGGTTCAGAAGATACGCGACTGGCCGCAATGCCGCAATGTCTCACAAGTGCGAGGATTCCTAGGCACCTGCGGAGTCTTACGCATCTTCATACGCAATTTCGCGAAGATCGCAAGGCCACTCGTCAATCTTACGCGGAAGGAGGCAACATTTGAATTCGGAGAAGAGGAACAGATCGCCATGCAAACCCTCAAGGACTTAGTTGCAGAGTCTCCCGCACTGCGCCAAATCGATTATGAATGCGGTAGGGAAGTCATCCTTGCAGTTGACACTTCGTCAATTGCAATCGGATTCATTCTCCTGCAACTCGGGGACGATGGTAAACGATACCCAAATCGCTTCGGATCAATATCACTCACGGAGGTCGAGAGTCGCTATTCGCAGGCCAAACTGGAGTTGTACGGATTATTCCGCGCACTTCGCGCAGTCCGCGTTTTCATATTTGGAGTTACTAACCTCACGGTTGAGGTAGATGCCAAGTACATCAAAGGCATGATTAACAACCCGGATCTGCAACCAAATGCGACGATCAATAGATGGATCGCAGGTATCTTGTTATTTTCCTTTAATCTCGTACATGTACCCGCTTCAAAGCACGCTGGGGTAGACGGACTCTCAAGGAGACCACCTGCGGACGAGGATCCAGAAGAACATGATGACCACGAGGACTGGCTTGACCGTTCGTACTCATTTGGTATGGAAATTCTTAACTCCCGATCCCTTCGCATCGCGAGTGCGGATCATGAGTTCACTCACCTGCCATACACCGCGCCCTCACCACGAACGCCAACCTGCTTACCCCCCCTTCTAGCATTTCTAGATACCATTGCGGAACAACCAGACGAACCACCGATCCCTCGCTCCGATGATGCGAAAGCTATGGACAGGAAGATGATCGGCATCCAGAGGTTCCTCGAAACTAAGGAACGCGCTGAAGGAATGACGGACAATGAGTACACGACGTTCGTCAATTCTGCGTCCAAGTACTTTATATTCGAAGGTAAACTATGGAAACGCGAACCGCATGGGAGACATCAGCTCGTAGTACCAGAGCATCGCAGGTACCGCATCCTGAAGGAAGCACATGACGATCTAGGACACAAGGGAGTATTAACGATCCGCACTCGTCTTCTTCTGCGTTTCTGGTGGCCTATGATCATTGACGATATCAAGTGGTATAACAAGACCTGCCACGAGTGTCAGATCAGACAGGCTCGCAAGTTGCACATTCCGCCAACCGTTCCTATTCCAGGCGGTATATTCAGGAAGGCGCATATCGACACAATGCTCATGCCAAAATCAGGAGGGTTCGACCGCATTGTCCATGCACGCTGCGCGCTCACTGGGTACCCGGAATGGCGCATGCTTCGCAATGAGAACACCAAGTCACTGTCCGCATTCATATTCGAAGAACTGTTATGCAGATGGGGCCCAATCACGGAGATCGTCACTGACAATGCACCACAATTCCGCAGGGCCGTCGACGCACTCGCACTCAAGTACGGAATACACCCTATTCGCATATCACCGTATAATTCGCAGGCAAACGGTATAGTGGAACGTCGTCACTGGGATGTCCGGGAGGCCATCATGAAAAGTTGCGAAGGAGATGTCTCTCAATGGCCCAAGGCAGCACACACAGTGTTCTGGGCGGAACGGGTAACGATTCAAAAGTCAACTGGACTATCTCCGTATTTTATGGTACATGGTTGCGAACCTATCTTCCCTTTTGATCTTGCAGAAGCAACATTCCTGGTACCCTTACCCGGACTTGACACATTTACCCCTGCAGATTTCATCGCATGGCGCGCACGTCAACTGCAGAAGCGACAGGAAGACTTAGACGCAATCAAGGATAAGGTATTGAAAGCGCGTTATCAGTCAGTTCGCGAATTCGAGGAGCGGTTCCGCAACCGTATCCGCGATTACGACTTCGAACCAGGAAGCCTGGTGTTGGTTCGCAATTCGAAGACTGAGTACGAGCTCAACCGGAAGACAAAGCCCAGGTACCTCGGGCCCATGATCGTCCTCCGTCGGACCAAGGGAGGATCGTACCTGTTAGCTGAGTTGGATGGTTCCGTCTCCAAACTCCGTTACGCAGCATATCGCCTCCTTCCGTATCACCCTCGCAGCGACACCCGCGTATCAGTAACCAGTATCACGGGGATCGACGACGAGAACCTGGATGATCTCGCAGAAGAGGAGATGGAAGAACCGGACAATGAAGACGCTGACCCAGATGCATAAGAACCCCACATTCCTTTCACTCGACACTTGTTACACACACTCGTTTCCCCCCCCCGCAATCATTCAACCTCATCACTCAACACACATTCGCTTCGTCTCAGAATATATCAAAACAATATAGTATGCATTCCTACCCCGGGTTTCGTCCGGTGCTCTCTTACCATATAACCACCCCCGCAACTAATTCAGAAACATCGCACTCAACGCACACAGACTCATTTACATACATATAAGGACAGAAAGGATTGGACTAGATGCGCAACCAACGGATACTCTTTCTCATTCGCACGCGGCTATCGCATCACGCACATTGACTCATATAAAGTTCACACCATATACTCACCGCAACCAGGGCACAGGATTGGTACAGAGGAAGGCAGTTGCACGACGAAGATAAGACGGACGGTACTCCGCACGCACAAGACACGTTCTCAAATTCTTGACTCTCATTCGAAATAGCACCGTATTCACGCACTTACCATTTTTTCTTGTTAATTAGGCATTCAGTGGGGACCCGGACAGACATGGATATGGATTGGACCGGACACCAGGATCACCTCTATTTGTACAAACAGGATGCGATGGAAAAACAGGTTGAGATAGGTATCTACTTGCGAGCGGCACGCTTCTTAAGGATGCGCGCTTCCCTCTTGTCAAGTGCGAGGGTGGCCTCGAAGATCATGCTATACGCTTGCATGAGCTTTGCACGCACCTGGCGCATCTCATGCAACTCCTCCAGGTCCTCCGCATCCTCAACATCATCCTCCACTGCTATCTTCTTCCCCTTCCCAGTCGCAACTGAACGACGCCTAGCAGTACTCCCCATCTCACCATCAGATACCTCGATCGGATCCCACACTTGACGTTCCGGAGAAGAAACGGTACGCCGGATAGGGCCAGGTGCGGACAAATGAGATCCACTAGCCACCGGAGGCGTCGACGCAACAGAGGGACCCTTTTTCGCAGACGCTTTTCCGAAAGACGAGTACTCGCACTTGGTCCTCGCAACCTTGCAAGGATCACACTGCTGGCCCCGCGAACCACTGCAAAGCTTGTCACGCTTCCTGCAATTGGCACAGGGAAGAACGTGGTCGACCTTAGGTCCTGGGGCGATCGCACGACCACCAAGCTTCTGCAACTCGCATCGTCAGCCAAACGCATCTCCGTTGCGCAAGACACTGAACAACGACGTACTGGTTCCTGCGGCTCATCGGCCTCAGACGGAACTACCTCTGGAGATTTCTTCGTCTTCCCAGCTCCCTTACCAGCCGCCTTACGTGGACGCTTGGTAGAAGTCGCTACCTTGGTACTCGCAACCTCAGGCTCTCCATCCGCATCCTCCTCACCAGCACTAGCGTTGCCCAAAACCACATCCATCTTCTCCTGGTCGTCCTGCATCTTCTCGGTCAACTGACACTCGTGCATTGCGTATGTCAGATTCCCGCTCTTGACCAAGGCGGTATCGGCTGCGGACAATGAGAACTGTAGCCCACGCTTCTGCGCGGCAGCAAAGCATGTGCTAAACGAAGCCTACGCGCCAGTCAATGCGAATCAATAAGGAAAGCAACAGGTACTCACGGACAACTCATCCCATTGCCTATTCCAATCCCGCTTCTCCTCCATCAACTCTGGTTGATCGTCCGGAACGACCTTCATAGTCACGTCCAACTTCGCAACAAGGGACGCGAATTCCTTCCGCAAACGTGCAGACTCGTCATCCACTGGAGGTTTGTTGATGAAGACGAAGGGAGGCATGGTAGAGGATGGGAAGAAAGAGAAAGAAAAATGGAAAGGAAGATGGTTATAGGGAACGAGAAAACCGCGTGCGCAACGTGTTAACAACGGAACCCTTGTTCCGGGTCGAAGCACCAAAGTCCGCAACTCCGATCACCGGCATCCGCATTCTTTTCATTTACCGTTCCGACACACCCGGTCACGTGACTTATCCGTGGACGTCCCTTGCTAAGTCCACATTCCACGCATGCTGCTGACCAGGGATGGTCAGTGTTTGAGTCTCCCGCAGGTGTAGGAGACGATCTGGCTGCAGCCCCGTACAGCACCATTTCCCCTTACTGGACGAAGTCACGCATACCTTCCACAGGCCGTTGCGGACCATCACACGAGGTTGCGGAATCCATGCACTCATCGCATCGCAACGCACTATCCGTCCATGTCCTGTCTGCATCCGTCCGTCCTCACTGGTGCGTTCTCATCCTTAGTTAGTCATTCCTAACCGTTCGCAGGACCAGTTACATATCAGTTCCCATGCACGAGGTCGCATAGTGCTACTTACATATTATCTCCCTCCGACTTCGCGTACATATGCGCCTGCTTATACGGTTCCGGTTTCTTACGGACTCTGTTATATACTACGTCGCAGACTCGTATGGACGGCACTTTCCTACATTCCCTCTCTGGTTGTGTGTTGCGGAGTCACTAGCTTAGTCTTACCTTGTCTTTCCTTGCTTGAGCAATTATCTGTTTGCCCTCTCATCCCGTGCGAACGCTCGCATCGTCATCGACAGTTGGCTATTGCTAGACTCAGTTGAGTTCACTCGCAAGACAGTCCCGTTGCGTCCTGCATATACCTGGTACCTTACTCGTTTTACCTGTTTACCTGTCCTGATACCTGGTACCTTCCCTGTCTCGCATACCTGGTATTCCCTAGACTTCGCATCCGCATACTCCGCATCCCCGCGCATCCGCACCCTTCTACGCATCCTCCCGCAAGCAGCTGTTCTGTCTCCAGCGCATCACTTCCTCCTTCACTGTTCCCCTCGCTCATACTTGAGGAACTGCTCTCCGAGCTATCCCCTTGGGTCGATTACTATTCTCGCACCCAGCAGGATCGGTACGCTATCACTATAGCGGACTTCTACGATTTCTCCCACACCGTCCCCCTCGCACATCACGAAGTGCAGGGGTTGACCTTCTGGCAACTATATCTGCTTCTCTCGACCCTCGCCTTCAGGCCGTCCGAGACGAAGATCGTTCAGCACGCGCCATTCAATCTACACAGGTCATGTCGCTGACCACTCAGCTCCGTGATGCACACGCCACCGTCAATAAACTTCATGGCCAGCTTGCACAAGTCGAACGTGAACGTGCTAATGCTGAACGTCGTGCAGACCGTCTCGAGATGCAGCTTGAAATGGCCAAGTTCATGCAGGACTCTCGTAGTGGGCACCAGCAGCAAGAACGTGTTCGTCGTGAGACAATCTATAGAGATGGAGGCCGCTCGACAATCTGGGTCACACCTGACGAGGCTGGAGATGACTTTGGCCTTGATGACCATGATGTGGTCTCACGACGTGACATTGTTGAGGACCAGCGTGTGGGTCGTTACACTCGTGCCATTGTTCCCCGAGTCCCGATGACCCCTCGTACATCTGCTACACCTCGTGCTTCAGCTACCCCTGCCAGTGGCCCATCCTCTGCACGTCTCGATGTCTCATTCACACCAACATCAATTACCATATCTCCCAGTCATGGTAGGGAATCCAAAGGTCCCAATGAGATAGATTAGTTACGAAATTTCGAAGTACATGTGCAAAATAAATCCCCACTTAGTTCTACTTGTCACATATGATGGAATCGTGCAACCCTATCATTTCGACGTTGTTCGGAGAACAACATGCTTTCAAAATGTGCCCATACTTCCTCCTGCTCATTTTGAACCCAGATAGGCATGTATACCGAACGAATTTGGCTTATGCCGACTTTCTGAGCACGAAGATTGTTCAGACGGACACATGCCTCGAGCAAGTCTTGTCGTTGCTCAGAATGATTGATATCGAGAGGGATTCGAAGTCGTCCAAATGAACCTTGAAGTGTGCGCATGCCCCATTCGGCCGTCTGACGAAATGACAGGAGTTGTCGATCAAAGGCTAGCAGGTTCCCCCTTTCAATTTCATTTGATGGGAGGCGCTGCCCTGCCTTGATGGGGGCTTTAATCCGACCGGCAATCTGATCAGTTCCACGAGGGAAGGCAGTATCTGCCACAAGGTAATATCCAGCTGGTGTCTCCTTGCGAAGTTTTTCGTAAATTGGCTGTGCAACACGTGAGTCATGCCAGCTCCCTGGGGCATTGAGTCGACATTGAATAATACTGCCTGCATTAACTAATGAGTAGGAACGAACTGATAACAACGAGGACTTGGACTGACCATCAGCTGCGAATGCAATGACAGAGCTTACAAAGTGATCATGCAGCCAACCATTATAGGTGGCATTCTCGATCTCTTGGTCACTCGAAGTCTGCACTGGTAAATTAAGTCCGTCGAGTGTTCCGAAAGCGCCGGTCAATAACGGGTGACGTGCAGTAACAAGATAATTCAGCTCTTGGAATTTGTCACCCGCAGGCCACTGGATGATGCCTTCGGGAATGTGTTTGAGTGTGCGAAGGAGTATTGTGAGTGCAAAATTCAGATAGCGTGAGACTGTGCTTGGGATTAACGCGAAAATTTGCATCAGGCTGACTTCTCGCATGGTGGAATTAAGCCAGTGAAGGACAAGGCCCAAGGCCCCTGCAGAATCAAGTGAACGACGATGGGCTCGAGGAACAGCAGTAGTGGGGATGTCATCACGGGGAATGGGTGTGGTGTTCCAAATGGTTGTGAAGCCAGCTGAGAGGAGGTGATTGAATGTCGACACATCAACCCCCATGGTTGTGATGAAAGCTCGATCATTACGAGCCATGTATAGAGCTTGCCAGGGAGTATTGGCACGGGGATTGGGAAGTAGGTCACCTCGAATGAGGTACGTTCTTCTTGCTTGTCGGCGTGCGAGACGTTCACGTCGTGATTCTTCGGCTCCTGAAAAAATCACTGCACCAAGTACAGCTATCCTGTGCCTTCGGAATTCATCTTCATCATCTCTCTCATCCTCCATGAGCTCAATCATGTGATATAGCTGGTGCAGATCAGCTTCGTCGTCGTTCATGTGTAGGTTTAAAAATTATAATTATGTATCTAGAATCTAGATATGATTGGTCTGCGGTTTGGAATCAGTTCTAGATTATGTTGTACTGCGAGCCGAATCTCCGACGAATAAGATTTGAAACGATATCTAGATTTCTAAACACTGCGGGAAGTCATCCATTGCTCAACTGACCATTTTCGATGTTTTGGGTCTTTGAACTTTCCCACACTCAATTTCTTATCTATTTCACTTCCTCAGCACTCAATTCTTGTAGGATTGTTCTGTACATTTAGGACTATGATACTGAGTATATTTGAAATCTACTCCAGGTGTCTGATTATTAAATTTCGATGTATTGAAAGTATGGGATCCTTATCAGTAGAAATAGCAAGTATTCACACTAACTCAAACCTCTGGCCTATTTTGAGCTGATCCTTGTCACAAAAAGCAAGTATATATACTATGATAATGATATATGAACAGGTTGTATTATTTATGCAAGTGTAAGGGACTAAAAAACATCAAAGTGTCAAAAATGCGATTTTCTATGTTTTTGTTCCTGTAGCAGGATCCTATGTGTGTCCTGGGCCAGCTATATGATAGTGTAACAGTGGCAATGCACCACATCGCCCCTTTAGATATTGTTTCGAAACATGACCACTTATTTGTTACCTTTCACCAGGAGTACCTTACCACCCGTTTGCTATCTCATTTATTCTAGTTCCCGAGTCTCTCCGACGTCTATCGTATTGACTACCTTAAATACCGTTCCTAGTCGTAGAGATAGGGCAGTGTGTTTTGAACCCCCGGAATTATAGACTTTGATACTGTCATTCTGGTCCGAACGCATTCTTCCCTTGTACCGTTG
>NW_024539476.1:0-12696 GCF_016758775.1 Suillus clintonianus | reverse complement strand
ATGAGCCTTGTGTATCTTCCTTGGTGGTGGCCGCGGTTTGTTTTTTGGTGTGTTTCTCTTTCTTCACTACGTGATACTGCAAAGATCGATGTCCATCCCTCGATATTAGTGGCTGTGCCATTGAGGTGGTGCGACGTGCACATGGTAATATGGAGCCTGTCAAGGGAGACAGGTCGTTGCGAGGTGGGTGCTGTAGACAGTCTGAATGTTAGTGTCTCAGATGGACGACTTGGAATTAAAGAAGGACATGAAGCACTTCCTCGATTGGTTGCAAGGGCGAGACGCGTCAATTTGTGAGTATCAAGATCAAACACTGAATATTTTCAACTGACTGTTCCAACTCCGGAGGAGATCAGCGCCATGATCTGTACAAAGATGAAGGAGACGGCAGAGGCCTATCTCGGCGAGAAGGTCACCCACGCAGGTAGTAACGGTCCCTGCATGTAAGCCTATAACATTGATTTCACCATCCCTCGCTTATGAATATTGTTTCAAGACTTCAATGACGTCCAGCGTTAAGCTATGAAAGATGCCGGAACGATTGCTGGGTTAAAGATTCTCCGTATCATCAACGAGCCCACTGCTGCCGCTATCGCCTTGGTCTTAACAAGAAGGGCGGGGAGTCCCAAATTATTGTCTATGACCTTGGAGGAGGAACTTTTGATGTCTCCTTGCTTTCGATTGACGACGGTGTCTTCGAGGTCTTGGCAACTGCTGGTGACACGCACCTTGGTGGTGAGGATTTCGATAAGCGCGTCATCGACCATCTTGTCAAACAATACAAGAAGAAGACCGGCACTGATGTCACCAGCAACCTCCGCGCCATGGGCAAGCTGAAGCGCGAGGTTGAGAAGGCCAAGCGCACGATGTCCAGCCAACAGTCGACCCTCATTGAAATAGAGTCCTTCGCAGACGGCAACGACTTTTCGGAGACCCTCACTCGCGCGAAGTTTGAGGAGCTTAACATGGATCTTTTCCGCAAGACCATGAAGCCCGTCGAGCAGGTACTCAAGGATGCGAAGATCAACAAAGAGAACATCGATGAGGTCAGGCGTTTAGCATCCCTTATTTACACTGTCTAACAGGGTTACAGGTTGTCCTTGTTGGTGGTTCGACTCGCATTCCCAAGGTTCAACAGCTCCTGAAGGAGTATTTTGGCAAAGAAGCGTCGAAGGGATCAACTCCGATGAGGCTGTCGCTTATGGTGCCGCTGTCCTGGGCGGTATCCTCTCTGGCGAAGAGGGCACCTTCGGAGGTGGTCTTGGTGGATGTCTGTCCTTTGACACTTGGTATCGAGACCACGGGTGGTGTTTTCACGAAGCTCATTCCCCGCAACACTGTTATTCCCACACGCAAGTCACAGATGTCAGTGTCCATGTTCCCGCGCATCAATGCATCATACTGACAATCTGCAAAGCTTCTCAACGGCAGCTGACAACCAGCCCACTGTCCTAATCCAGGTCTTTGAGGGCGAGCGCTCGTTGACCAAGGACAGCAACCTACTGGGCAAGTTCGAACTCTCGAGCATTCCCCCTGCTTCTCGTGGTGTTCCTCAGATCGAGGTCACCTTTGGTATCGAGTTCACTGGCAACAATTGATTAATGTTGGTCATTCCGGATTCGTGGGTGTCATCAACTTGGATAGTCTGTGCCAGCGCTGCGCCCGCTAAGTTGGCAAACCAAAGGTCGGAAGAGGGGTGGCGGAAAGAAGCTTTTGCCACCTGATACTCTGGAGGGCCTTGGCATTGGCTCAGCTGCAGCATCGGTCGTTGGAGACGTTACGCCTTCGGCATCTAGGCCTGTAACTCCTGCACTCACTGCAACTTCTGTCGTGTACGAATTAGACGAAATCGTTCCTCCTCTCAAGCGCGATAAAAAGGTTGTGATGAAAATGCTATGGCCAAACGCTGAAGCATTTAGAGGAGGCTCAGAAGAAAGTTTGGACAACATTGCTCGGAGAGACGTTGCTAAGGTATGGACAAATTTTTCATTACGTGGTGTTTGCGTTCTCATCTCATTGCACAGGTGTATAAGTATGCCGCGATGGGCTACCAAGCCCGTCAAGGTCAGCATAAGCGCTTGGCCACACTATCACCCATTCAAGCTTGTCGGCCTTTCACAAGGACTGCAAAAGTTCATTTAGATGTTCAAGCAAAGGGCAGACACCTGATGCGTGAGATGCTAGTCTTCTGGAAGAAGAATGAGCGGGAAGAGAGAGATTTCCGAAAATGCGAGCAAGGAAGCGAAGAGAGGCTATTGATAGAGCGAAGGTCGAGGAAGAAAAGGAAGCCACGCGCCAAGCACGCAAACTTGAGTTCTTGATCAGCCAAACTGAGTTGTACAGCCATTTCGTCAGTAACAAGCTCAAGAGTGAGTCCTTGCAAGGAGATATTCCTGAAATTTCGGCGCCTGTGGGTGCTACTCTTGAAGATGTTGACCCATCAGTACTTCAAGAGATTGGCTTTGATGACGGTTAGTTTCCTATACCTGTATTTTGACGACTCGGAGGCTGAACTTGATGATTAGAGGACCAAACCAACCTTCACCGACATGCGCGGCATAACGCTCAGGAAGCTATCGCTCTAGCCAGACAAAGGGCTCAACAGTTTGACACTCAGGCTGCACTCGATAGGAAAACGAACGAGGCTTTGAAACTTGCCAAAGCTCAGGCTCACATCAGGGACGATGACGAGTCGGGGCTCTCAGGCGCTTCGAATACGCCCTTGGTTGACTGTAAGTTCTTCCTGGATACTCAGGCTAAAGAGGTTAACAACGGTCTACACACAGTGGACTCCGACGAGCTCAACTTCCAGAATCCGACGTCACTCACTGGAGAACTTAAGATCAAGCAACCGAATATCCTCATGGCGCAGCTGAAGGAGTACCAACTCAAAGGTCTGAATTGGCTTGCTACTTTGTATGAACAGGGTATCATTGGTATTCTCGCTGACGAGATGGGTCTTGGGAAGGTGAGATTGATTAGAATGCCACACAGCTCACCTTACCCTCCATGCACCTCAGACTGTGCAATCGATACCTCTCCTTGCCTACCCTGCCGAGGTACACGACATATGGGGACCATTTTTGGTTGTCGCACCAGCCTCTACATTGCACAACTGGCAACAGGAGATTACTCGCTTTCTGCCTGGTCTGAAAGCCCTGTCTTATTGGGGGAACGTCAAAGACCGAACCACCTTGCGCAAGTTCTGGAGCAAAAAAGGGATCAGCTATGACAAGGACACACCGTTTCATGTCCTGATTACAAGCTACCAGCTGGTCAGTTGCAGTTGCATAATGTTTCGAGCTGTGCTAATTTCTGTATAAAGTTACTCAAGACCAGCAGTACTTCCAGCGCGTGAAATGGCAACTCTAGTGTACGGTGGAAAACATTGCCGAGATTCCAATGTCGCAATCGTTTGCTTTTGACCGGCACACCAATCCAAAACTCCATGCAAGGCGAGTAAGATAGGGCAGCAGCGTCAGCAGTTGCTAACCTCCACATAGAGCTCTGGGCATTGCTCCACTTCATCATCCCAGTCTTTTTGACTCGCACGATGAGTTCAATGAGTAGTTCTCCAAGGATATCGAGAACGCTGCAGAGAATAGGGCAGCAAGCTCAATGAACGTCAACTACGGCGGTTGCGCACGATTTTGAAGCCTTTCATGTTACGGCGAGTCAAGCGACATGTGCAAAACGAGTTGAGCGAGAAGGTTTTATTTAATTTACGCACGGAGAAATGATCACTCACATATTATCTTCAACAGATCGAGGTCGATCATTATGTTGATCTGTCATCCCGCCAACGTACTCTCTACCGTGCACTTCTGGCGAATGTATTTGTGGTAGATCTATTAGAGAAGGCCTCTGACATAGGGGATGCTGATTCTGCACGATCGTTAATAAACCTCATGATGCAGTTCCGGAAGGTGACTAAGATTTGGTCTTATCATTTCTAAATATTGACTTGCTCCATTACAGGTTTGCAACCACCCCGAGCCCTTTGAACGTGCAGATGTGGTAGCTCCCTTCTCTTTATCTCGCTTTGGTCAATCTGGTCCTCTGAACCGCGAAGACAATTTTATTGCCCTTCCTTACTCAACTCACAACCCCATCGAAAACCAAATTCCGGCGTTATTCCACCAAGATGGTGGGCTTATAGATGTTCCATGTGAAAAGCCTGGATTGCGTGTGCGATCGGACTGCACGAGTGCCCTCTTCAATATCTGGTCAACGGGGTGGATATACCGTTCGACGCTCGATGATGTTGAAGGTGTGTGATGCTGCTCGAATGGCCGTCCCTTGGATGTAACACGTTATAGGTTCACCTGCCTTCGCATTTCTTCGACTCCTGAACACCACTCCGAGTGACGTCCATAGCTTTAAGGTATCTTCCTTCATGCGCAATTGGCTTCGGGCACTTGAGGAAGAGAATAGGATTGTTGAGGACAGGGATTTCATAGTAAGCTACCCATGATTATTTTTCCAATTTCCGATCAACCGTTTCATAGGGAAGCGGAATTTGCTGCTCATGCAGGCGCACATCCGTTCAGCATAAGCCCCCGTCTGTCTTTGAGCCTGGATACCGCTGAAGGCCTGCCACATGTTCTTGATATATCTTCAACAGCCTGGCAGGCGTCGAATCTACGTCGACCAACCTTGAAGTGGTTTGTGCCGCCGGCTGTAGCACCTCTGATCTTTCTTCACTGCACAGATCGGACATTCATAGAGCATCAAGTACAGTTGCTAGAGGCACCGATGGAATCATTGGCAATATACGGGCTCCCTCAGCACTTGCGGGATTCGCCTACCATTGATCAGGCGTACCACACCCTAGTTCCTGCTTTGTCTTCGGCAGGACTTGTCGGAAGTTCCCCTGCAAGCCAGCTACCATCTTCAAGCATGCAAATACCAGAAGCAAATAGACTGATCTATGACTCTGCTAAACTCGCTCGGTTAGACGCCCTCTTTCAGGAGCTCAAGGCGGGCGACCATCGTATCTTGATATATTTCCAAATGACTCGTATGATGGACCTTATGGAGGAATATCTGGTCTACCGCCAGTACAAGTATTTACGTCTCGATGGCTCATCGAAGTTGGAAGATCGACGAAATATGGCGATGGATTGGCAGACATGGTCAGTGCTCGACTTAGGTTGAATGTACTCGACTCTGATACATGTTCTCTAGCCCGGAGTCCCCGGACATCTTCATATATATCCTAAGCACACGTGCAGGTGGCCTCGGAATCAACTTGACATCAGCAGATACTGTCATCTTCTACGATCACGACTGGAATCCGTCAAACGATGCACAGGCCATGGATCGCACTCATCGTCTTGGACTCTTGGTCAGACGCGCCAAGTGACTGTCTATCGCCTGATCACGAAAGGCACGATCGACGAGCGTATTATTCAGTTAGCTCGTGTCAAGAAAGATGTTAGCTATTTGTATTCCTGTAATGCAGGACGTTCAATCGATGTTTCTCCAGGTGCAAGATATTGTGGTCGGCAACAAAAACTTCACATACGTCACGAAACCCACCGAAATTGTTCAGCTTCATTCCCACAATCTGCTCCTGGTTCATCTGCTGGGGATTTTGGGGTTGGAACGTCAACTCCAGTGCGATTGAGGACCTTGTTTGGATCGCACAGTCTCCACCGCCGCTCGACCACTGCGGCCTCAGTTTCATCATCTCCAGGTAGCTAGGAGGGAGGATTTACTCCACGGACTGTGCGCATGCGCCGCAACCCTTTTTTGTCACGACTCACCCCCATGACACCGGATACTGGCCTGCAGAGTTCATGATCATCAACCCCATACCGGATTGCCATTGACTGACTTCAATTATTGTACAACTATTCTTCGCCGCACATCTTATCATACCAGCGTCAATTCATACACTCCCTTTTATTTCATTCTTATTCATTGTCTCATGTCGCTGTGGTCGTCATGTACCACGACATACATAAGAATACATTGATCACAAAGGCGTTGACTCGTCAAGTGCACGTGATCAGACCAGCTCAGTCACGTGTGGACGGGCCGGCGCGCCCTGTTGGCTTCGTTTACTTGTGGTCCTTTCATCATCTCTCCATGAATATCTCTTAATCCATGGATTTAAACAGCTCCCCTCGTAAACAGACTCCATTAGCACGTGGGGACGAGACACCTCGTAAACTTTCTACTCCATCTCTAACCAGACGTGTCTTCTGTTGCGGGGTTGTGGTTGAGGGATGTTATAGTGGCAGGAGGTTGCCCGAAGGTGAGCGGTGGTGATGAAGCCTGAAGATTACAATTTGATTTGTACAGACGTCCAAGAGCTAGTTCTATAGGAGACCCCTGGTTGAGTCAGAATGATAGCCACATTCTGCCTTCCGCAACAGACACATCGTTCTCAGAACACAACCAGCCAGTGAGTAGTACCTGCTAACATTTGTCTGCAAAGGCGAGACGCTTCGCTTGCTCACACTCAGATTTGGTCGTTCTCCTTCGTGTCTTAGGATGGATTGCAACGTAAACGCGCGCTTACAGATTCAACGGGGAGCTTCCTGAAAGCTTATCGAGTCTTTCAAGCGAGGCTGGATGGCGCATGAAGAGTGTGCTAAAGTAGTACCTGAGACTTGGGTGGATGGGGTTGAGACGGAGATGTTCATGGAGAAAAAGGGTATTTGGTGTGGATGCGATCGTGAGAGATCGGTGGAATCTGGTATGTTCCAACATACACCTCACACGTTTAGCTAACCTTCGCGTATAGAAATGTGCTGTTTGTTCAAAGGCACGACAGAAGGCCCCTGGTGCACCCATCCAGTGCACTAAAGGCAAATGTGCGAAATCCTTTCATGTCGGCTGTGCGAGAGATGGAGGGATCAGCGGCATTGTTTACTCGATACTGCGCGAGGTTGAGAAGGAGGTGATCCTAGTCTACCCGTCGTTCAAAGCTGGTGTCATTGGTCCTTCTGGTTTCCCCACGTTCACCGTCAATCACTTCAACGGCCCCGTCGCCTGCTCTGCAGAGGGCTTCTTGGACCGTAACTTCGATGCTCCCAACTTTTATTTCGTCTCTCTTTTCGGTGGCAACACAAGGCCACCCCAAGACACTTCTCTTCGGGACACTAGGCCACACCTGGACTTCAAGCTACGATGAGCAGTTGTAAGTTCAAAGTCTATTAGTCGACTCAGTGGTACTGACTGTAGTTGCTTACATTCCAGTTTCTGAATCTCGTCCGGCCATTCCTTCCACTCCTGCCAGAGGTTTCTTCGCCAGATTGTAAAGTATGTGCTATACATACCTTTGTAGGTCATGACATGCAAAACTCATCAAGTTCTTTCGTTTTCAAGTTCCTTTCAACCAAAAGCTGCTATGGATCGCCGTTACGCTACTCATTGGCTTGGTCTGCCGTCAAGTACCACTGTATGGCATCATGGCTTCGGATTCCTCTGACCCTATGTGCTGGATGCGTGTCATCCTTGCTTCCAACCTTGGAACCCTCATGGAGCTTGGTATAAGCCCTATCGTTACGTCCGGAACGACTATGCGACTACTGAATTTAATCGAGGTCGACTTCAGCTTGAAGGAAGACCACACGCTGTTGAGACTTGCGCGTTGCGGTGGCCCGGCAAATTGCCAACCTTCCGTCTGTTCCAGACGAAGGCTAGTCACTTTTTCATTTACCAAAGCTTATCTGACGCGGTTTACGCGAATATCACAGTTGTTGCCGTCAAATGCACCCCGTTTAACATCGAAACATTCCGGCAGGAGACTTTGGTGAAGTTTCCGATGTTCACGCC
Source organism: Suillus clintonianus (assembly GCF_016758775.1). NCBI lineage: Eukaryota > Fungi > Basidiomycota > Agaricomycetes > Boletales > Suillaceae > Suillus > Suillus clintonianus. The sequence goes on along the minus strand of NW_024539476.1, from coordinate 4,908 downwards.
ACCGCCATGCAACACGTAAACTTCCTGTCACAATGCAACTCACCCCAGACTTACGTCTAACATATCATCGGGACGACGGCGATCTCCTCGACAACCTCATCAGGCGAGCACTGACTCGCCTGCGCTTAGTGCGCCGTATTGCTGTGGATTGCCATCCGCAGGCACGTGGATTGCCATCCGGAGCACGGACTTCAGCGCAAGTCTCGCAATCCTATCTCGGCAAAGTCAAACTCGAGCTCCAGGACCAGTCCAATACCCTGTCGAGCATCCCAAGAAGTTCCTTTCGGTGCGCGGCGGATGAAAGCAATCAAGGCTAACCAGAAAAACCAGGAACAAGAACAAGACCTCGCGAGTCGGTCTGAAGCTATCAGGATTCATGGGCGGGCCATGAGATCATCGACGTGGGGGCGGATTTGGAGGTGGGCTGGGGCAGGCTAGGTATTTGCTGCCGACTTTCCGTGTATTTTGTTGCTGACGCTCAATCTCAGGGCTGTAAGGGGGGGGGGGGGACTCATCCATTCCGCGGAAGTCTCGCAATCCTACCTCGGGGATGGTCCTCGTGAGCGATACTGCGTGTGGCACGTCCCGCAGATGGATGTTGTTTCGCCTGTGCCAAATGGCTATGGTCGATCGCACGACCCTGCTCGTCTCCGACTCATGACGTGAAAGGTTGTACGGCGGGGGACAGGAAGACAGTAAGTATTTGATTCGAGATGACGGTCACTTTGTACGGTCACTGTTGTACTGTAAGTAAATAGTACCTACGCAATGACAATAACTGGGATATGAGCCGCTCACGATGTGGTTTGGTGAATCCGAAGCCATTGTTAGTGATGTATTCGACAAGGCCCATGCTGCCGCTCCTTGTGTCATTCTCGTTGGAATTCTCGACCCGTTTACCTACATTATTTTAAATATCATCAACATTTTTCTGACGTCTGTATTTTAAATATGATCAATGTTTGAAACAAAGAAATTGTGCTGACCACATTTTAAATACAAACACACTTCTGACGCACTGTGAACTTAATGTATATGCCACCTACAAAGTTAATAGATTTTGTGGCTCTTAGATTTAAAATTTGAGTGCCAGAAATAATTTATTCAAATGCTGGACAAAAGGTAGACTATGTTGACGGACAAAATGATAATCTGAGCTTGATCACAACATTAAATATTATCTGGTTGCAAAATTCAAACTTCGACTAGCATATTTTGGTGACAAAAACATTGGAAAAACGGTGAAAAAAACACCAACCTTTGTGTTGGAACAAAGGATGATAGAAGTTTGGTTATGAGCATGGCACAAAGTCAAAAATTTATCTAGGTTTGTACTGCAGAAAAAGTGTTTGAATTGTTGAAGTATATGTTGATGCAATATTGTGGACGAAATCTGACTCAATATTTAACTTCGATCAATGTTTTTCATCACGAAGAAGTGGATAAAAAGTCCAAATTCTGTCAAACATTTTGATTGCCACAAAATTGTAAAATTTATTTTAACCTTTTTTAGCATTTTTTCAACATTTTATGCTGCGAAAAAGTCATCCATGCTTCCGGTGTATGACATTCCTGCATGTTGCCCGAAGGTCGCCCGGGTCTCGTGGTGACATAGTGGCAAGTGCTATGATCACTTGTGCTCACACTTTCAGCGAATAATCACCACCAGTGCGGTACTAGCACATGTACAAGAAGCGAATCCGGAACGTAACTCCATTCTTCAAGTTGCCTCCTGCAGCAGTCCAGTGCGCGAGTCGGATCTACACCGTTGATGCACTTATCTTATTCCAATTGAGTTGAGCATGTGCCAGATCGCCTCTTCGGAGTCTAGACTTGGAGCTAGCGAGGCCTCAGACGATTCTGAATTTTTCGAGGATGCTTCAGCGTGAAGAAGGCGAAGCCTTGAAATAGAATGTCTTCTTTCAAGGCCTGGCGCCTAGGTCCGAGTCGTCTACGTAATTGCTTTTTTCACTCCATCACGTGATAAAGGGTCTAGTACTTATATAAGCCAGCATAATAACCCCTAAATTTTCGCCATCATCTTCAACCTCACACTACGACACGAGTAGGAGCGAATTGTGCTGGGCATGAACTCCGATGTTCAAACGTTCAAGTTTCTATTTTGCCTGATACTGTAGAGATACGACACTAGCTTCGTCACGTGTAGCACGTGACAAAGTCACACTTAGTGTCACAGCTTCGAATTACCCTGACAGTCACCTGTGACCATATAAAAAATAGCTTCGGAAATTGTGATTTTGTCAAGGCTTCTTGTCTGATTCATATCTTATTATAAAGTTGAGAAGTAACAGGTAGCTAGCTGGGCATTGTTGTTTTTTATATGTTTTTTTGTATGTTTTTTATATGTTTTTCTGTATGTTTTTACCACATGTCACAAATTAGCTTCGGCCCCCAAAAAATTGGTGTGACAGTCACACCAAATAGGTTCGATTCCTTGATGGCTGTGACCTGTGACGAACCTAGTGTCATATCTCTACAGTAGTATTGAGGAAAACAGATCTGCTAAGCGGAACTCTCATGCTACTAGCATCCCTCAAAACAATCAATGGTGTCCCCCCAGCAAAGAGAGCAAAACACAACTACCAACCTTCCCAGCGCCTTAACCATAGGTACAAATAGGATCACAATACGCATGCCCAGGCATGAAGTGTTTTGGCTAGAGGACGGGAGTTATCACTTGAAGTTGGTCCGTGTAGCGATCATGGCTTGTGCGGCACTCGGAGCACTTTGTGACCATTTTCAACAATGAAGGGGAAGAAACTCTGTGTGATACCATCGTTGTTGGCACTCACATTACCATTCTTGTTTGTACCGTTATCTTGCACCTTTGATACTCATCTTCTCGACTTCTTGCACACATGGTCCCTTCCGCACGTTAATCCTCCGGACTCATTACATAATCGTTACCATTCGTATTTGTATAGCGTTGCGCCCTCGATCACCTCAGTACTGTTTCTAACACTACTGAGGTATGTAGCACTTCATATATCTTGGTCTCTCTCATATTGACGTACTCTAGTTCCTCATTAGGTACATATCAATGCTAGTACTATTTCTAACACTACTGAGTTCCTCGTTAGTGTACAGGTTATGAGCCCTGGGCTCTAGATTAGCCCAGAAATTACACAACGCAAGAAACTCGATACTCACGTTTATCTAACGGCTAAACGTTAAACGTAACGAGCCCCCCCATTAAAACGAAATGGGGAAGTTCGACCATATCGCCGAATTGACCGGCTCAGATAATTTTCCAAGTTGGAGACAAGCCGTCGAATTGGCTCTAGCTGGAGAAGGGCTCTGGAATCACTGTAGCACGGGCACCAATCCTCATGATGTTGCAGAATTCGCCAGTGTGTTGCCCACAGCTGCTACTGCAGGCCAGCCCACAGCGGCAGAACTCGTGCTCATGAAAGACTGGATTAAAGAGGATGCTCAGGCAAAGGCGATAATCGGGAGAAGACTCTCACCTGTCGTTCAAAGTATTCTCGGCGAGAAATTGACGGCTCGTCAGCAATGGGAGTTGCTCACGAAGCGCTTCGCCCGTCTCGACGTCACCTCACAGTATGAACTCCGTTCTCAGCTCTTCTCCGAGAGACTCAAAGACCCCGATGACGCCCCCCGCTATCTTGGAGTATTCGAAAATGGACGTCGTAGGTTCGCTGAGATGGGGGTGACCTTCATGGATGGGGAGAGCATTTTCATGTTGCTCAGCGGGCTTCCTGAGACACCACAGTGGGTGGTCTTCCGTAGCCTTGCGATGGCGAAAATGTCGTCAGTCTCCACAACATCCAGCACAACCACAGCTCCTGCGACTCTCACGTTCGAGGACATAGCCACATCCTTCACTGAAGAGGCAAATCGTCAGCACGGAAAACTGAGAATGAATGCACGCCCTGGGTCAGAATACGCCAATGCAGCCACCATTCCCCAGAACTCAAATGAAAGACGAGTGAACACCTCTACTGGAGTGCGTATTCACAAGAACAATCCAAAAGGGGTTGCTTGTGAAAACACTGCTTGCTCTGGACTCCCTCGCTCACTAATGCACGACCTCAACCACTGCATGCAAGCTGGGGGTGGAATGGAGGGCAAGGCCCCTTGGGCTCAATGGGGAGATCGTGCAGGCGGGAAACGCAAAGACGTAGCAGCCGTGTCCGTAGAACCAAAGTCCTCGGCAACTTCCTCCACCACAGAGACATCAGCACTTGCTGCTTCAGAAACAGCCACTCACCATCACGAATGGTCTTGCGCGCTCATCAAGGCAGTCGAAGAAGAATCACTGCCAAGGGAGGAAGACTTAGCTTGCATTGCCAAGCAAGTACTGTCGACCATCCTGGACTCCGGGACAACGTCGACGCTCATCACTGACAGAAGCCTCTTCTGGACCTACAGTACGAGCGACAAAGTCACCGTGAAGACTGCGAATCATGGGAGATTAGCCACCTCTGGGAGAGGAGATTGCGTTGTGGAACTTACCATCGGAGGACGCACACAATGTCTACGGTTGAGCGAATGCCTCCACGCACCGGGAGCGATGATTAACTTGCTATCTGTGGGACGCATGATCAGTAAGGGATGGGCATGTAACCACATATTGCAGTAACATATTTCCGTATTATACGAGTGAACCGATGTGCATAATATCCCGTATGATACGGGCCAGCGGACCATGGGCCGAAGGTAGAAATATTCTCGACTATGACGGATGGGCCGGGAGTGTTATTATTCCCGATGGAGACAGGTGGGCCCATGTGGGGAATATGTAGAGTAGATGAGTGGGCCGATAGACATGAATATTCTATAGACGGATGGGCCGAGGTGGTTGGATATTATGTAGATGGGTGTACCAAGGTAGATGTGTATCAAATAGCCGGGTATGTGAAGGGT
>NW_024539475.1:0-12740 GCF_016758775.1 Suillus clintonianus | reverse complement strand
CAAACGAGCCAAAGCCCAACCTACTAAATTGCTTCAAAAAAATGCTTATCGCATTGAAATCTCATTTTTATGTTGTGCCTGCTGTACTGATATTTTCAGTGGTTGGTTATTCCTTGTTCTTTCTGTGTCAGCTGACTTAATGTACAGTTCTTCGGCAGTTTGCGGGTGGCTTGGAGAGTTCCCTTGCATTACAATCGTACCCAAAACACGGTGCAGTCGACACTCAATGAATCTTCCAATTTTTACCTGCTCTACCGTCCAGCTCTCAGATCAATATCTTCATTCGGACTCTTGGCTCTTTCTGTTCGGTGAGTAAATATATGACTTTCGAGTGTTCTGACCAGGTATTATTTGCTTTTCAGTGTTACTTACTGGCAGGACTCTGACAGCCTGGACCCTGCCGTTTTGCATCTTCTAGTACTGCACCCTCCAGTAATGTCGCCAAGCCACCACGGCCTCCACTCCTCACTCACACCAGCCTAGGCTATTGCGCCATCCACCGCCCTCTCAACCTTCCAAATGCCTCTGCACCTGTCGCACAGTGAATTGCAGGCTCACTACTGTACCATTGCGTACATTTCAATTTTCAGTGAATATATCAAACTAACTCAAGCCCACACAGCATTTTTACTTTGTCCAACCGGTGAGGTTTGCAGTCTGAGCTGAGACTGCAAACCTAAGCCGCTCTATGCCAAACACGCTGATCAAGTCCGGTTTAGAGGAGGACCTTTCTGTACTCTTAGTTTTAGTGTCTGTCTGAGCCTACTGGCCATGTCGTATGAGACCTCTCTAAATGATTATTTTACATATTTTCAATCCTCGGTCGCCATTTACACTCAGTGACACTTGTCTCATGCGCAGATCAGAATTTGCCTTGTTTATGTAAGTGCCCGGAGGGCTGTTCTATCAAAATTTCTTTTGATGTGAGTCAGAGACTGGTGCTCGCGCCACCATGATACTGTTAAGCTCAAGACAATGAAATTTCAAGTACATTATTTATAGATGTGTTCAACTAATAATTAACCAATCGCATTGGCGGCAGCAGCTCGAGTGGACTGGAATCTTTGTTGTTTCCCTCGGCTGGAGGAGACAGCCTGTAGCGGATCTGTCCTCTCCTGCACGTGTGCATTGAGCCCGTTTTCTGGCGCTTTGCCGGACGTTCATCTACAACGTTGCTGGGGTTTTGAGCATCAAGTCCCCACCCCCAGAAATAAGCTGCGAAGGCCTTGTTCCCAGTGTCACAGGAGTCGTGGGTGCAGCTACTGAGGATGTGGTGATGGGTATGGTAGTTGTGGGTGCAGCTGGAGAGGGTGTGATGGTGGGTGTGGTGGAGACCTGACCACAGGTGAATGGGTGATGGTAGGCATGTCAACCACTGTGGTGCGAGGTGTGATGACCGACGTGGTGCTAGGCGACGAGAATCTAATGAAATTGTCGAACTGATAACGAAGGTGGGGAGGAGAACAGACCAATCCCGTGGTGGTGTTCTGGAACTGCATGGATTTGAGGGCATCGTCAAAACTCTCGAGATTTGAATCCAGATTAAGAAATGCGGTGGGGGAAGACATAGGGTCCAAAGTGAGTGGCGCTAGCGGTGGTGGACAGAAGGGTACATAGCCCTCTGGCATGGGGATGATGGGCCTATCCAGCTCTTGGTTGATCTCATTGTCTTGAGGAGCGGGGGCAGGTGTTGGAAGAAATTCTCGTAGAAGTGCTCTTCAGGTGGCGCAGGAACTACCTCTTCTTGCGCTAAGTGCGTGGGAGGGAAGATAGGTGCCAAGATAGGTGCCAAGTCTGCCTCTTGGGATGTGGGGTTTGAACCATGTAATGTATCAGGCGCTACAGGCATAGGCATTGGAGGATCATCGTTTGTAAGCATATCGTCTGGAGCGGGTGTTTTATTTGAAGTCCCAGCTTCAGCTATATTATCAGTGAAATGTTTGAAAAAAAAAAATAGTTGGATACATACGGAAAACATGAGACACAAACTCGTAGTAGGGCAGCATAACATTATCGTTAGAAACGCGTGGTTAAATCGATTACCGAGTTTCGTTGACCCTACATGTAAGCTGCTGACATCAATCGCACCCCCATTTGATGGGTCAGGGCCACCGAGGAGGACGCTGAATGTCCATCCTGTGGCCTCATGAAGCTCTCCGAAGAAAGTTGAGAGAATTTCTGTAAGTCTCGGTATAATTCTGTCTTCAATCAGCAAAGGAACAGGCATGAAGATAACACTTACAGATCATTGGTCACCTCAGATGATTTCCTCCCCTTCGCCGCCTCGCGCGCTGCTTCCCTCATCTCTCTCGTAAGTTGAGAGATTTCCTCTTTCACCTCAACGGACTCATTCTCCCAGCAGCGGTCAACATGCTTTCGGATCACCCGAAGGTTCGTCTTCTTTGGGATCGGGGACGTCAGGTTGTTCTTTGATGGCTTTTAGCTCATCTTTAACGCTGGCCTGGACTCGAGTAGTATAATACTTTTTAGCGTAGACTTCGCTTTCCTTGAGAGGACGTTTCCGACCAGCTGTGGGTCCCTTAACGATATTGCTGAGAAGTTTGTGGACAGCCGAATTGCCCGCTGCAGCCGCTTTGCGGCCAGGCTTTGAATTACCATAATCATTACGGAATTTGACCGTCAGGCACTGGATGCAATGTAAGTCCCCAATACCATGCATGAAAAATAAGAAATAGACCTTCTGAAGTGCGGCTTTGAATTTTTCGTTCTCCTCTAATTGAGCCGCGGTGAGAACTTGATCCATAGGAATACCTGGAAACAAGGAAGCCCTCGCGGGCCATTGTTCCTCCCATTGTTCGAAGAAGGGTTGCCAAAAGTGGTATAGTTCCCCTTCTTTTGGCATTCGAGGTAATCATCCTCAAAAGTTGCGATGAAGGCCAGTTCCTCCTGCGTCAGCCATGTACGCGGCGCCATCTATTTGTGTTACATTTAGCATGCCATCACATATGACTATAATTAATTAAATCCATTTCGTCATAACATACCTTTTTTTTTTGGTTCTGTACGCGTTGTCACTGTTTGATGCCAAGGTTAATGCGTAATGCCAATACAGTTTTCCAAGCTCGGAATTTTCCGATTGTCACCGAGCGCTCTGATTTCAAAAGGTGTTGAATCAAGTTCTATACTACCTAGTTGTATTTTGGGCTACTAAGGAATAACATTGTGTTGGGTAAGTTGATGATGTAGTCTATGCTGTTCATGCACTTCAACTAAGGAGTCTACACCTAACATGGCATGACTAAACACGTCTTCTAAGTCAGCCAGAACCCTGCGCACATGAGACACAGAACTATGTGCCCGACTGAGGTCCTGCCCTGTCCCACATTCCTCAAGAACATCGTTTTCTACAGTTTGCGCACGCATAAGGAGGTCTTCCAACCCATTGTGAGCAGACCGCAGGACGTCCAACGAATCTGGCTTATCCGGGTTTGCTATGAGAGCTCACAAAGGCCCTCAACCAATGCTGTGCTTGACGATGACCCAATAAGGACCTGCAGGCTGGCATCGATGTCATCGCATTGCCTTGCCCTTGATCGAGATCATTTAGCCTTATGAACTACTGCTGAAATGAAATAACATACCATTTGTTTTTGCGTTTGTTGTGTGCATCTCGTACTGAGCGCGCCGGTTTGAGGCTACTGGTATTGTCCAAGCTGGGCGATCAGGTAAGTGACAATATTATAGTTGTGCGAGAAACGTACGCCTTTGAATTTGATTTGTTTTGATATTTGATACGGATCTCCTCACGGTTACTAGGTATAGAATGTTCAATGGTTTGAGACATTGATATTTCAATGACATACCGAGCATAATAGGCTTTCCGGGATCGGCGTGCAGCTTCAATTTTCTCCTCAGCTGTATGGTGTGAGCGTGGCCTTCCTACAGTGACAGGCCTATCACACAGCCTAGAACTTAGGTGACCTCGAGTCAGATGTTCAGATATTCAAGTGGCTGGTATGTATCTTACCTATCTTCCTTCCCCTTGTATATCTCCTTTTTTTGCGCACATAGCTTATCGCGGTGACTGTAGTATCAGTGGGTCCACCATCATTAAGAGAAATAACAATAAAGTGAGTGAAGTACCGTGCATAGTAAGCTCGTGTATAAGCGCGTGCAGCTTCTGCCTTTTCTTCTTTAGTGTTGTGTAGACGTGGTCGTGCCATGTGCATAAAAGTGGGTTGAAAGTAAGCCAGTTGAGGCACTCAATATATGTGTAGGAGTTTTGAATGGCTTCACGTAGGAGATTAATTTGGATTTTTATGCGAATTTATCCTACCATTCTCTTACCATCCTTCAAAATTGAACTCTACGAATATCATGCCTACAGTGTAGGGTTTATATCTTAAGTTTAATGTTCTTGATAGGCATGGCGCTTGTATGCTCTCATTAATGTAGTACTTGTTTGCAATATGTTTTGATCAGACGAAGCACACCGACATTCAAGAAAAACCGTTCATTTTGCGACAGCTATGGACATACACAAAATTCACTAAATAATCATGTGCTACAAGGCCTGCGAAGCATCACCGCGATCAATTGCACCCTTCACGATGTTTATCCCTTGCTCGATGGAATCCACCTTGTGGTAGATGGCTCGAGAGACACCGAGCACTTTGGGACCGGTTGCATCCCTACAATGAAGAAATGAGCTACTAGACATCAGAAATTCGGAAAATCCAGCTCACCAGCCTGAAAAGATGCCGATGTAGCGACCTCGAGTCACATAATAGAGCGGCGGGGTGGCATCAACTGGGACATTGAAGTAGGTATCGCGGTAATGAATCAATGTGGAATCATTCGCAAGTGCAGCAGCTGCAGCAGCCGCATCTTCGTCATCAGAGGAGTCGTTTTCCTCGTAATCGACATAGACAGTGACATGCCCTGCAGGAACAACCACAGTGGGAGCAGCAGCATGTGCAGTTGCGGGGGCAGAAGTAGGAGTGGTGCCAGCACTATGGGCAGCAGCTGCGCCAGGAGAAGCAACTGGTGCAGCTTCCCTGGGACTGTCAATGGTTGTAGCAGGGGGGTCATCAGAGACAGCGGGAAGAGCAGCCAATGCCATTTCGGTGCTGCCAGCGGCAGGGCCCAGGCCCATTCTGACGGTGATGTTATCTGTAACATTGCCGAAGCTACATGAGTAATGAAAATATAAAAGAATCAACAGATTCACCATTGGATGTATCACCATCGGTGCCCGTGTCCGTGCCAATGTCTAAGGCCTGAGATAGTGTCTTTTGATCGTCGAGGGAAAGACACTGGAGAAGATTGATGAGACTGTCCAGTCGGACAGATACCATGGTATCTGTCCGACTGGAGGAAGGCAGTTTCTGAGTCATGGGAGTGAGTTAAGTGAGTACCTTGAATAGATAGATAATGTATCACTCACCACGTTCTGAATTTATACTCCATAGGCCGGCGGGGTCGGACGTCCAAGAAATGGAGGATGGGATGACTTCCTTGGATTTGGGAAATGGCGGATCACTGCAAAGTGCCAGATATTAGTAATAATCCACGTGGCACCAGCTGACTAAATCTTGGCAAATCCATCACAGCTTCCATCAACATCGGAATCGGGGATCATCAATCACTGATCGATCGCGCTCAAGCTCTCATGTATGGTCTAGCAGGTAAGTGGATTCTCTAGTACTATCCACCAATCTTCTAAGCTTGCCCGACACCCCAGTACCAGAACCATTTCCGCGGCTCAATTCATGTTCGATTCTTCTCGCGACGCAGATTACATCGCGTTGTCCACAGCATGTGGCCCTTGATATTCTGCATCAAGGTCAGTCATAGTGCATATTACGTGCACAGCTGACTTACCCCTCGAAGAATCAGCATCTCCGCCGTCAATTTGGCATGCATGCTGTCGGTTAGCAAAATGTGAACATTCGACCCGGGCCACAACTTCTGGTGAAGAGGCCACATGTGGTCGAAATCAATAAGCATGGTCTGTACGAATGTGATCGTCTCATCTGAGGTAGTAGGCCACTGCATATACTGTGGTATATGATCTTTCAACCAGTCCTTCTGCACAGGCGTGAAAATCGGCCCTCTGGTTGGGGTTCGATTATATCGCATTATGTATGAACGAATTTCCGAAGACACATGTGCTGGGGGCGGATTGTGGTCTGTTTTTGAATGTCAGGTATGTGGCAGATATCACTATCAATGGGCTCACTTCGATGGGGGCGCAACAAGTATTCAACGGTTGCCGGTGGGATGGCATTATCATTCAATGGTGTTACCATGATTCACGAGGTGGGTGAGGAGGGACAAATTTGTCCATTATTATATACTGGCGGGATCCTCCAATTACAAATGGAGGATCCTCTGACTACCCGACTGAGCTGACAGATTAACCACAGTGCACAATGCCCCGTGGTCGCCCCCCCAAGAGGCCTGCACTTGAACGGGAGGTTTTTGTCCCCGTCTCTATCAACCCCGAACCTCATCTTTTACGACTTCGTGCAGCAGAGATTACCGCTGAAGCACACGGCTGCAAACACACTATGTTGCTGGAATTCCCCCCGAAAATTCATCAAACGACAACATATTTTGGATAGATGACCGCGTTGAGCATCCCAGCGACTCTCAATTTGAGGACGAAACACTTACAGACGACATTGTTGATATTTGTTCCACGGAGAAGCGCAAAGAGACTGCGGCAGTGGGTGTTCTCATTTGATATTCGTTTGGGCATGCTAACTTATTGGACTTTAAGGACAGACCTTTGCTCGCCTGGATTGGGCAACGTCAAATCTTCCTGGACGAAATGCTGCGCCTCAATGGACGCGGGACTGAAGGTGTCACTTGCTCATGTGGTGCAGTATCGCCTCAATTCCGATGCTGTGACTGCCATGGCATTCAAATATTCTGCCGTGAATGTACACTTCAAAACCACGTTCTTCATCCTTTGCATAGGATTGAGGTGTGTTTCATACTTATTTTGGCATCAACGTATGACTGATCCTTGTCAGATATGGAATGGGACTTTTTTTCAGCGTATCACACTCAACAGCTCGGGGTTCGGGTACAACTAGGCCATAACCCAGGAGAAAGGTGCTACAAACCTTCTCCCGCTGCCGGTGATGATTTTGTGGTCATCGCGCTCGATGGTATTCATGAAATCGCCCTGGACTTTTGTGGCTGCGCTTCGGCTCAGATTCGGTATAAACAATTGTTACGTATGCGGTGGTATCCAGCCACAGTCTCAGAGCCTCGAACTGCAGCAACCTTTACGGTTCTGCAGCATTTTCATATTCTATCCTTTGAAAGCAAGGTATCTGCTTACGAGTTCTACCAGTCGCTCGCAAGGTGCACCGACAATTCAGGGTTAGTAGCGATCAGGGTGAGTATTTTAATTTATTCCTGCAACTGTCTGATGATGATATATTCTAGGATCGTTATTCCGCTTTCATGCGGATGGTACGCCAATGGTGTAACCTCAAGCAACTTTCCCGCGGAGGAAGGGGACACGACCCCGCTGGTGTCAATGCTACTGCCGAAGGAGAGTTAGCTGTTCTCTGCCCCGCGTGCCCACAGCCCGGGAAGAATCTTCCACTAGACTGGGAGAAGGAACCTCTATTTACCAGGTAAGATGTTGGTTGTCTTTCCCTGATTTTGCTGAGCTCACACATTATCTGAGCAGATGGAAATATGCGCTGTTTGTTGCAATCGATGCGAACTTTAGATTGAAGCGCAAGGCGGTGTCTTCTGACACTGCTGACCCTAGCCTTAATGCTGGATGGGCGTATTTGTGCACGAAGACTCATACAAATCTTACCTTGCAGATCGTGCTTCCGACAAGCAAGAGGTAAGTAACATGTTTTCAATGATAATTCTCAACTTAGACTTTTTCTGTAGCGAAGCACGTGTGTAAGCCACAATGCAGTTAACATGGCGGATACCAAGTCCTCCCGTGGGCTTGCTGCAACAGGAGTTGGGACGATCGACTGCGCAAGGCACGATATGAAGCTCCCAAACGGAGTTGGAGACCTGCAGAAGGGTGAACAGTATGTATTATATTGCATTTGGAATGTTTTAAGGCTGATGTTACTCAGGTACATTAATATGGACTATATCATGTGTTCTGCGCTCTTCATCCTCGCAATGTCCATGATCAACATATCCTACGACATCGCCTGCCAGTGGCACAAGAGACTCTGGACTCGAATGGAAACGATGCCGGAACAACTTTCTCCCCCCCGCGAATCTTCCCTCATACATTTTTTTGTGCCGAAGTTCCACATCCAGGCCCACATCGATGAGTGTCGCACCAATTTCTCTTTCAACTGGTCGAGGTACGTGGGCCGAACAGACGGCGAAGCCCCTGAACGGGGCTGGTCCAATATAAACCGAGTGGCATCAAGTACCAAGGAAATGGGACCGGGAGCACGCCGGGACACTCTTGACGATCACTTCGGTGATTGGAACTGGAAAAAAATTACAGCATTAGGTGAGCGGTTTCTTTCTTTCAGTCTCAAATTCTGACATAGACTTAGGGCGGACATTGCATAAGAAGATGATTGAAGCTGTAAAGTGGATGAAGGAGCACTCCGAAGCCCTCTCGGAACTGGAGAAGACTATTCAGCCGGCTCTTATCGCGCAGTGGAAGGCAGAGGTGGAATCCTGGGAGGAGGATAACTCCTCTCCGAACCCCTTTGAAAGCCGGTTTAACCGTAAGTGATCCTGGTGTTTTTGCAGTGGTTGTTCTAATAAATGGTAGCGGTTACACAGGCATCCGTACGACTACAACTCACTGAGCTTGAAGCTCAAGACCTTCAAGCTGGAATCAATGTCTCACTTCACACCGATGTCTCTCCAAGCGGATTGATTACATCGGGCATGGATCTCGAGGATCAACAGTAAGTTTTGTATTCATTGTTACACTACACCATACTGACAGTTCTACAGGGCACGCTTAAGATCCAGTCTTGCCAATGTGTCCCTCCACGACACCGACAATCAGAAGGCCATAACATAAACTCAAATTGCCTCCCTCCAACGACGGCTTGATGCCTGGGCCCGCATCCAGGAGCTATACATGCCGGTTGTCTGTCAACTCCGGCATCGATCATCAGAGGCTAGTGGGAGGCCACAGGAACTCAAACCTGAAGACTTCAACCTGTGGCTCCCTTCGCAACTTCCAGCTGGCACCCCCATAGACCTGACGCTCGCTGGCCACGAGTGGGAGCTATGCTACGCGCAGGCCCTCGATGCCCTGAACGAAGTTCGTTCCCACCTCCGGCTTCGATCCCACATGTACAAGTACAAGGATAAAAATGTCCGTGGTCAAGCGGGTTCCACTCGCGCCAAGAAAATCATTGATGCCGTGGAATCGAGGAAGCACGCCAGTGTATTGAAGTACAGACATGCGCACAGTGCCCTGCTGTCTCTTGGCCACCGTCTGGAGAAGTGCGGTTGGGAGCTCACCATGCGCCCACTTCTTGACTCCGATGTTAAGCCTATGGGTGACATGGAGCAGCAAGGGAGAGGAACCATCTCCTGGATTTGGTTAGACTCCCGTGCTGATAACAGCTGTACAGAAAATGAACGCATACAGGATTGTAAGTGTATGGTATGTTTTACTCACATTTATCTGACATTTTGATAGGTGTCCGCTTGGAATGGTGCAAGGCTCGTGCCCGCGCACACCGGTGGTCGGAGGAGGTGGAGTTATTGCTAGAAGAGATGAGACGAGTGCTGGTGTTTTTGAGATGGCAAGGGTCCTGGTGGAAGGAGCGCATAACTCTCTGAACGCTCAACTCAGCACCTGCACAAGAGGGACTGTCAGCGTACGCGTGTCGCCAGTCTGCACTGCATGTGCTGCTGATAGCCAAGTTCATCAGGGAAAAGCTCCCGTGCGAAATTCGCAGAATGACGTGGTTTTAGTCAACTTTCTCAACTTTATCACGTATTATTGCAGAAAGATACATATTCACGGAAAATATGGATGTATATTGAAGTATATATATATAATACATGTCTTTTAAAGCATTAAAAAAACAAGGGAATGTGTCGCACTCAAATGATGCCTTCCACGGCAGCAAATGCGACCAAGCATGGCCTGGACCTCTTTAAAGAAATGTCCAATGAGGTTTTCCGAGTCATTAACAATGCCGCCGTCGGATGCAGCGAAGAAGGCGAGGACATGTGAG
Source organism: Suillus clintonianus (assembly GCF_016758775.1). Classification (NCBI taxonomy): domain Eukaryota; kingdom Fungi; phylum Basidiomycota; class Agaricomycetes; order Boletales; family Suillaceae; genus Suillus; species Suillus clintonianus. The sequence goes on along the minus strand of NW_024539475.1, from coordinate 2,559 downwards.
CCGAATTGATGCTCGTTGTCATTGAGACGGTTAGTCCAGTCTTGGATGTCTTTTGAGATACATTGCAAGACCTTCTCCTTCTTGCTGGTGAGATCACTCTTATTCCCAACCAGCAGCTTATTGACGCCCTCAGATGCATACCGGTTTATCTCCCATAGCCATTGCTTGACATTCATAAAAGTGTCTTAATGTTAGGGTAAGCATTCAAGTCGGCGCTCCAGAAGTATTCCCACCGTTATCAGTAACATCGTACATAACAATGATACCACGAGCGTGTCTATAGTAGGAGGACGTGATAGTGCGGAATCGCTCTTGGCCTTCTCGCGCCTTGCAGTACACGCCAGATATGTTGTTTGAACTTTGAAATGTTCTCAAGTCCAACATTTGCACTTGTTTGTTTACTCCCACACACACTCACATGACTTTTGGTTGGAACTGTGTTCAACTTTCGACCACAACCACAATCAAGCTGTCCATGTCTCTTACAATGTCTCCGTCCATGCACGAGAGTTTCAGTTCCCCTTGGCCTTGTCGAACGTCTCCTTACAACTTCGTCCGTGTGTACTCCTTCTCGAAATACCGCCCAATAGTCGATGTCAAAGATTCTGCTACTGTGGTTCAATTCCCTTACTTTCTCACTCACTCTTTATCTTAAAAAACCTACTAACTTCCTCTATCCGATAGATCGACTGGCAACCTGACTCACTGACTTTCTTGGTAGATGGAAATGTGACGCGCACGATTATAGCTGCTCAGACCACGAACAACACGATGGGCGTGGTTCAGTTTCCCAACGCACCCACTCGCATTCAGTTGAGGTGGGCGCCATCCATGCACATCTCTTTACAATGCATCCGTCCACGCCCAATGATCAACTCTTCCATGTCATCAAAAAGGAGGTTAGTGTGTTCATTGTCGAGCTCGAGCCTTGCTGACCAACCTTTACAGCTAGTTAGTGTCTTGATCCTCTGGCGAGTTTGAGTTTTGCTGACCACAGAAATCACTTTTCCGTCGAAGCTAGTCAGTGTGGCCATTCTTTAATCTCGAGCCTTGCTGACTGACACAATTATGATCTTATTTCAGGGTTCAAGTGTGCCCATTGTCTGTCAACCTCGAGTCTTGCTGACCGGAGCAAATTGATTGTTGTTATGGTGTAAGTGTATTGCTCTGTTGATGTTGAGCCTTGCTAACTGCTCCTTCATGTCTAGTGATTTTTTTCATCTGTTGCTACTATCTGCTCATTTGTGTTCATTGCAATCTCCCCGTTCATTAGTAGTTATGTAGTATATTGTATATTGAGTCTGAATGACAATATAATATTTGTTTCGCCTTCGTCATTGTGATATTGCTCGAGGATCATCTATTACAAAGATTTATTAATGCTGCACACTTTATTGCATTTTATTGCACTTTTGCCCACTTTATTCCAACGAAGGCATCAGGGGGCTGTTGGTTAGTTCATAAATGTCACTAATGTGAAACATGATGATAAAACACAATAAAACTTGATAAAACACCATCATTTACACAAATTCACCCGATTTCCCGGAAGAGGTTTTCCCTGATGTTTCAAAGGCTGTGGAGTGATGTGCCTACCCTTGTCTCTGGTGGTGTCCTGATTCCAGAGAGCGGAGAGGTAGATACACCTACTATTGACGCTCCCTTGCAGTTATAAATATACATATATCACGTGATTGTTCTTAATATTAACGCGGGGAAAGAAGCAACGCTGGAGAATGGTAAGGGCGGAGATCACAGATCGCAGAATGCCAAAAACGAGACCATCTATGATGGATCTCAAGTCACATACCATAGATCTCAGATGAATCAGCTAATAGCGCTTGGAGCAGGGAACTAGAGGGAGCTGCAGGTGTAATAGATTCATATATCACTGGGAGCTATGGCAGTGAGCAACTATTGTATCACATTTACACTACACTACCAGTGAGTAATATATCAATACCACGGCTACTGGTGCCAAACCCCTCATTTGCGTTACAATGATTTCCCTACACTAGCCACTAAGCACAGCCGAGCTGTCTGCGGGTTTACGCTCCCACACGGTTTCAAAATGCACGCGGGCATTGCTCGCGCACTAAGAGGACTGACAGCCGTAAGTGCCAGGACAATGATCGTCAACAAATTCATCTAGACCATCATCAGTGTCATAAGCCGGATCTACAGGTTGGTGAGGTGACCCTTATCGTCCGTCAAAAGTGCCAGATTTTAAAGCTAGGTGCGGTATTTTTTTGTTGGCTGTTCGTCAGTTCTGTCCTCACGCGCTTTATAGCTGCTGGTTCAAGTATTAATTTGTAAGTTCGAAAACAGCAATCATGCCTAGTCTCCCCTGGGCGGACAAAGACATCCACCCCATATCAAACAATATGGCATGCGTGATTGAAGCCAATCAACTTGATCCAATCATAGGACTTTGTATTCATCAGGAAAAATGTCAGCCATCAGTTGCACTAAGCAAGAATATGTAGCACTATGTAGGCCACATAGCTCAACAGACCATCCTCGTATGATACATAGCGCAATAGAGCGCCCTCGTATGAT
>NW_024539474.1:0-13176 GCF_016758775.1 Suillus clintonianus | reverse complement strand
CCCTTACCCGAGTATGTGCCCTTAATTTCGAAGGCTAGAAACAAAGTCCGAGGGGAGGATGATGAATCCCGGTGGACTTCAAGGGGACAAGTCTGGTAGGCTTTTCGAGGAAGAGTCAGGCCGATGTTCAGGGGGTTAGTCCGGCCGACGTAAGGAGGGTTCGTCGGCCGACGTAAGGAGGGTTAGTCCGGCCGACATAAGAGGATTAGTCCGGCCGATCATAGGGTTAGTCCGGCTGACATAAGGGATTAGTCCGGCCGACACAAAGGGGGTTCGTCGGCCGACGTAAGGAGGGTTAGTCCGGCCGATCATAGGGTTAGTCCGGCTGACATAAGAGGATTAGTCCGGCCAACACAAAGGGGGTTCGTCGGCCGACGTAAGGAGGGTTAGTCCGGCCGACATAAGAGGATTAGTCCGGCCGACATAAAGGATTAGTCTGCCGGACAATAGGGGCTTAGTCACCCGGAGAATAGGGGCTTTAGTCCGGCGACGTGGGGGACAGAAGCAGACAGGTGTAAGGACGGAAAAACAGGAAGTCTGAGGGGACAGAAGGACAGGACGTCCGAAAGGACAGAAGGACAGGAAGTCCGAGAGGACAGGATGTCCGAAAGGACAGAAGGACAGGATGTCCGAGAGGACAGGATGTCCGAGAGGACAGGAAGTCCGAGGGGACAGAAGCTAGAGTAAGACTACACTAGACAATGTCCAGAGTAGAAACTGACAGAGGTAGACTACCCGAAGGAGAGGCGGAGTATAGCCCGAGGAATCAATCCCAGGACACAGAGGTTGGACAGGGAAGTGGACCCGGGCCCATGGAAATGGATCCGGGTCCGAGGAAAAGGGATGAGGATAATCTCAGGTGATATTCAAACTCAGGAAACTACTACGAGTTTACAAGGTATTATATACTCGGAGATCCGGGTCAACAAGAGGAACATACGGAAAGGCTAAACTGACAGGCGCAAGGAAAATAATACAGGAACAATCGAGAACGGAGACGGAGATGAAGTATCGAATGGATCTGGGCATAGGAGGTATGATCGAGAATGAAGTCGGAATTAACTGTCAAACAGATCCGGGCATATAGGGGTTAGGACAAGGGGACTATACAAATGGGGTAACAGAATAGGAGCAGGACCGGAAATGAACTGTCAAGCGGATCACGGGAAATGGGGACGGAGATGAACTGTGAAGTGGATCCGATGTTTTAGGGGTTAAGTGGACCTGGGTCGAAGCTCAGGATTGAGTAGGTCCGATGTTTAGGGTCCGATGTATAGGATGTCCGACGAATACAGGAGGAGTGGACGAGTGGACGAGCGGGACGACATGAGTGAGATCCGACGAATAGGACGTCCGAAGAATAGGACGTCCGACGTATATGGGAAACAGGGCAGATCCTGCTGAGGGGTATGTCCGGTGGAGACTGGGATGCGGAGTTATCCTGCCAAGGGTTAAGGTATAGCTTGGCTACATTTTGGAGGTCCGGACATTGTTTGTTGGGAGAGATGGGATATGATTCAGGGGCTCAATGTACGGTATATGACACGGCCGCTACATATGGATTGTTGAGTATTGTAGGTCAGGTTCCGTGCCAGGAGGGACGATGGGCTGCGCAAAGCCAAACCGGCTACCAGATTGGCGGTGAGAAAAAGCGGGATGCATATTCGATACATCCAAGTCTTTCTTTGTTGCCTTACTAGTACCTTTCTTTCCCCCTGTTTTAGAAGTTGCAGGATCCTCCACTGTTTCCGAGACGGTATATGGTGGAGGGGTTTCTGTCGATGTTCAATATTAATATCTAACACCAACATAAACAGACCTGCCTTTGTGCGATTACCACGACCCTTACGAGGTGGTTCAGGTGCCAGAGGATTGGTTGGTACATCGATGTCAAGGGAGGTGGAGCCCTTGGGCTGAGTAGTCCGTGCCGGGGCATCCAAGAGAGCACCGATTTTTTCGAGTTGCTCAACCCTACCTCCTTTTCCTGCGCCAGAACGTCCAGAACGTCGAACTGACGGTTTGTCTGCAGAAATTGGCTCTTGCAACACCACGGATGCCTTGGCCCCAGCACGCGACTTCTTTGCAGAATTTGCTTGACCATCAGAATCTACAGCTTTACGCTTTGATTTCTTCTGGCTCGCACGAGGAGACATGACTGGACCACGCCACTAAGAGTAGAACTAGTGGTACGATCAGCACGAGAAAATCACTGATAGATACACACCGTTTTAAGGCTCGTAGTTTGACTCGTAATCGGGTCTCCAGTGCCGCATGCAGGTAATGTGGGAGAATCTTGCGAAACTGAATATAGCATCTTTCGGAAATATGAGTCGAGCGCTGCATGCAGGTAGAGATGGTGAGCTTGAACGTTGAGCGGAGGTAATGATGCATGCTTTATTTTACACAAAGTACAAAATGGGGATATCATGTGACTCATATACTTGCGCGCCGGTATCGGTATCGGATATCAAAGTGTAGTACATACTGGTAAATTTGAACTCTACCCAGTTTTGCTCCTCTTCGGCTTGGGTACAACTTCCATCGTCCAACGATGATCGACACTCGCTTCCGACGTGTGTCATCTACAGATAACTCACTGTCCTCATCACTGCCACTGGCGGTAGTAAACGAACCTGCCGCTGAGAGTATTACCCATTTGGAAACCAGGAGTTCAGGGGAGTCCTCCGAGGGCAGTGCAGCGATGTGCTTATCCAGCAATTGATTACGTCGTCAAAGACCAACTGCTTGGGGTTTTTAACGAGTTCATACCACGCTAAACGCGAGTGGAAGGAGAGATTTGAAGTAGGGGTCGAATTGTTGGCGAGTTCCATAGTGTAGTGGTCAGATTGATGAAAAAATCGAGTCTTGCTGTCCCCGCACTTTTGGTACGTCGACGCGGACCATTCTCCTGTTATCCATTTCACTTTTTGATTTGAATGTGGGAGAGTCGTAGGGAGAACACACTTCATGCCGAGAGGGCCCCTGAACTCAATGCAGACCCAGATGAACACATAAAACATCGACTCCAGATCGTCGTTGTAGACATGCGTGATCATGGGGGCTGGGTATGCTTTCGATCCCGAGGCTCGTGTACCCATGCGCTCATCCGACGGATCCGGTGTATTGAGATAAAGCTGGAAGAGAAGGGATCGCGACATGAACGGTATTGTGCCCTGAGGTTATGAGGTATTAATTCATATATAGATCCTGGAAAGAAACCAAAACACTAACGGTGCCCCCGACACTGTATTTATCGCCTCGTACGATATCTACAGCAAACTCCCAATCTATCAACATCCCGCCATCATCATCCCCAATCATCGCGTTGTTCAAACTGCAATCACGATGAAGGATATGCCTCTGCTCTACCGCAAACTTCTGGACTGAAAATATTGTGAGTGGAACGGTTAGGTACATACAATCAAAAATCACTTACCCTTCAAGATGTCCCGTATCGCAGTCAAGAACTCCGAACGTGAACGGAATTGATACAAGGGTCGCGCACGGGGCTTCAAAACCATGCGAACATGCGTACGGGAGGTGCCCTGTAAGCTGCGCGTGATCTTTTGACGATACTTCACCGTCTCGTCAACCTCGCCAGGCTCCATCTCCACAAGCCAATATTCAACAAGGCGAGGAACACCACGGAGCCCATCCATCTTCTTCATCATACGAATTTCGTTGAGGACCTCCGATTCACTGCCAAGAACCCAGTGATCTTTGATTATGTACTCTTCATCGTCCTTCCTGGCCAGATAGCACGTCGTGCCACGACCAACGAGGCCTTGCGTGGAGAATATTAGATCGAGTATATCGTACGTGTTTTCATTTACTCGTATTTTTCCGATTGGCTCTGGGAGGGGTTCACGGAGAGGATCAACAGGGACTTCGTCTACGGGGGGGACCATGCTTGGAGGGATGTTGGCTGCAGGTTTGCGCTCCGCATCCTCTGTGGTGTATGGGGGTTTGTTCACGATCTCTTCAATTGTGGTGGTCTCGCTTTCCACGATCAGTGCATCTGGGATTGCTAAGGTAGCAGTCTGGTGCGGAGCAGGTGAGCGTGAGTGTTTGGCGGGGCGGAAATCAGGGGGTCGATGCGTGCGGTGAAGTGTGTGTTTCAATATACTGATCGTGGGGTCGAACCCGATGCACTCGAGATTGCCGAAGACAATGGACGAAAAAATCTGTAAGAACTTGTCTGGCTCTCGATCGATGTTTATGCAAGGGCTGACAACACCACCCGAGTGGTCATATAGATGGACGCGAAGCTCGCGATACCCATTGCAGATGGAGACCAACAGTGCGAAGCGTCTCCACGGTTGGTGTTTGAGAAGCAGATACGCCTTGGAGTCGAGAGTTTTGGCAAGGGGATTTGAAGGTAAGTAGGCACTCGAAGTCAGCTCGCATACGGCCTTGATTGTGTCCCATCTAGCCTCGATATCATCGAGTAAGGTGAGGTCTGGTTTGCGCGCCATTGCATCGCCGGGTACTGGGCGTGAGGAGTTTGATGCGCTCCAGACACGAGATAAGATGCGCTTCTGAGCGAGTTCAGGCCGTCGCAGGAGGAGGGCGATGGAAAGGACATTGTAAAAGGATGCAAAAATCTGTTCCGTTGTCCATGGCTGGAGTACTGTGGTTCTGCCACCACTGTCACTTTCGTGTTGGACACTGGCAGAGCTGGCATTCATAGACTCGGACATTTCGTCATCCTCAGGCTGGCTAGAGGCAACAGGTGTACCAGTGTCATCGACGAAAATCCAATCTCCCGACTTCTCATTCGTAGTTCCACTAGTTTCTCCTTCCCTCTCTTCATGGTCCGTTCTTCTCTTCTCTCCTGCCCGCTTACTTTTTTGTCCAGGAAGTTTGTCTAAATGTGACTCTGGGAGTGGCCAGTTCCAACAGCGTGCTTGCGTGTCATAAAGCGGTACGAGGATTGATTCATTTTGAATTTGCTGAAATGCTTCGACCCTGGTATCGGGGTGGATTTTCTTCAACGAAACTTGAAGATCCTTTGCTTTTGGGACCTTGCGGTTATAGGACTTGAAGATCAATGATAATACATGGCCAAGCTCATCACTGTTGGCAGGTGGAGATTCCTGCAAGATCAAGCGAATAAGTTCCGAGCTGGTCAGTTTACTCATTGTCGGTACATTGTGAACCTCTGGAGCTGACATCAAGGATGCCAACTTCATCCCGAGGCCCCCAGAACAAAAATGCCTACCAAGTGGCATGAGGGAGTGCTAGTGCTGTGTGTACAGGTACGAAAATATTGTATTTGACGCTTTCTTTACTAGTCTACAAAAATGGCCTTATATTGCATCAAATGATAGCGCAAAGAAGGCGCTTTTATCCAGAAACTCGTTCAACCAAAACTCCGTGGCATGCTCCAAACTGTTGTACGCTGTGAGACGCTTGTCAGCAGTAGCGCCAAAACGAGGTACAAGTTGAACAGGAGCCCTCAATTGAGATAACGGAATAACATCGCCCATCCGGTTTCCATTTGAGTGTTTCGCTCGCTTGAGTATATGAAGGTGTGTTGTTGGATCGCGATCATTTGAGAGATCAAAACATTGAACATATGTGAGGAACCGATCCTTCCAAGACCATAGTAAACCACTCTTGCCAATGGGTCGCATAATGAGTCTAATCTGCGCTGATTGTGTGACCTGTAACAGTTGAGCTTTAAATGATTTATTGTAACGCAAAACAGAAAGCGCACCTGAAAGACGACTACTGGGCCATGAGAAGCCCGCACTGGTCTCGGCAATGACTGTATCATAGTGGCCCAAGATCCACGGGTCATTTGGTGGTGCAAAGTTTAGCGTCTGAGCTGGTTTGATGGCGTGAGTGTCATGTAAATCCATCTCTTGCAAGCGAATTTTAAACCAGACTTGAACTTTGTCAAATGGGAGGACGGCACCAGGTCCAGCCCTTCTAGGGCCACCTATTGCATGAACATGCCGTTGTCCATAAGTTGCCTCACGTTGAAGGAAATCAGCTATGGCTTGTCGTAGATCTGGTAAGCCGAATGTGATAGCGACTTCATCAACAGTGATGCTCTGAATGGAGGGGTCATATGAAAGATGAAAGGCAGTAGATTTGTTGACAAAGGAGCGAAGTGGTACAGGAACGGAACCCACTTCTCAGTACTGGAGTGCCTTAGCAATCACGAAATAATTCGTAATTTGGTGTGGGTGTCGGGTTGGGTCAATGGGATTATCTTGTGTGTCGACGTCAATGTCGATCTCTTCAGCATCCAAGTCCAACCCCTCTTCCTCAACCCTCTGCTCGTGATCCAACAGGCCGGTAGCGAGCTCAAAACGACGACACTTTTCGGCGCAATCGAGGTATCAACAAATTTGTGTGTCATAATTGTTGTTATTGCTCGATCTAGCGGGGTCTTTGATCTCTGTAATGTGGGCGTGTTCAGTGATGTCGGCAGACCACTGTCCTATGACGCCAGAGTTACGAATGCTGGGAACGATACTATGCATTAGCTCCAGCTTGGGGATGTAAAAGTTGTTGATGACTCTATTACCCTTCCCCTGATGAACCCCGGCAGCAATGATTGCATCCTTGTTTGCGTGGAACTCATTTAGTGCACGTGAGATGCGCCCGAGATCTTCCTCATCAATGCGCGGCGACTGTACGAGATATCGGAACTGCATGAGCGCCCGTAAAGCAGCAATGACACCAGCAGGTGCTGCATCCGCACTGACAGCGATGATATACCGTTGAATGTCTCGCTGACAGCGACCGGTGACTTGTTTCAGCTTGGAGATGCCACCATGAAAACGCCGATGACCGGTGATGGGCTGCAACACTGAAAATCGGAAATCAATTTCGGAATCTCCAACAGCGTTAATGAGCCATTGGGCATCGTGGTCAAAGAACACTTTATGAAGATGGTGGAGTGATTCTGGTGTCAAAAAACGGGAGGGGTCTGCTAGTATGTAGTCCACCAGAATGGCTTGTCGACGCCATTCAGTCGGAACTTCTGTGCCTCGCGGAAAAACACCTCAATATCATTGGGATCAGCGCGCGAGCGCACAACAGCAAGCTGTGCAAGAGTCGTCGATTTCATCCGGGGTTCATGACGGAATGCATCCCCGAACCGCTTATACATCACCATCGTCACTGGCGACGTTTTTCCACCAACAGTTGCCAGCATCATGGCCTCGGGGGTGTCAGCGATATAGCTCGCGAGAGTGGTGAAGCAATACCGACTGTGTCCGGTAGGATCAGACAGCATGACACCACGTTGAGCGGCCTGCTTGAGTGGTTCGAGAATGATATTGAGGCATTCATGTATCAGTCGATCCTCCAATACGCCCTTCATTCGCTTCTTCTTGTGAATACACTTGGGGACTGGTAACAGAGCAGCGAGAACAAAAGAGTTGGTTGATGATTTTAGGCATATGTTCATATGTATATTGGCGAGGCTAATTAGAAGCGGATGAGCCACGCGATCCCCTGTTAATGCACTGATATTCGTCTTGTCGGAGGAGAGAATGGTGCCGAGGAGGGTTGCGCCCTTTGGTATCGCCAACTTCAAGGATATTTGAGTGCCAGACCTCAATAACTGACTATCTACTCACCTGCATGTCCCATGCATCGTTTCCTGACATCCATCCAGCATATATGCGACACAACCTCTCTGCAGTAGAGTAAATCTTGTGAGGTGTGAAGTCGATATGATTTTGAAATAGTGGGTGATTGAAGATGCTGGCGATACATTCAATAGGGTCGCGCCAGTACAGAATTACAGGCGATTTCGTAGGATGCAATGTATGAATTACTTGAGACTTCCAGTGCGGACCGCTGGGGAGCATCTCAGCTCTACCGCGTAATTATTTGGCAGAGTGAAACGACAAGGGTAAATCCTTGATCTAAAAAGACGTGAATCATAAGCAATAAAAGTGAGATATACGCACTGACCATTTCAAGCGATAGAAAAGAGTCAATCTTGCCCATGCTCAGGCCTGAACGTAGCAGCCATGCTGCAACTTGCCAATCTCTTCGGCTGCTAAACGGATAGTAGAGATTCATTTTCCGATATACACTGTTTTCGTCTGCATCAAACAGCCCCAAAAATGTGTAGCCATCCTCATAGGCCAGAGGAGGCTCTGGAAAATAGTTGGTTACTTTGCGCACTTCATGACCCGCAGTTCCCTCAGGTATATCCTTGTCTTCTCCTCCACCATAGAAATCATGAAAACTTTCCTCGCCTCCAAGTCCCGGATCGTTGTTAGAAATATTGATGTCATCTGCTGAGTCCATGTTATGATCTTCACTCAGGCTGGGCGAAATGGAGTTAATCATGTCGTCTAACCACGTGTTGCATCCAGACCGAGGCTGGCTTAGATGATGAGCAACAGAAGTACGGTCTTTAAACGCTTTGCCGCATGAGGGGCAGCTTGAATGCGACATAAGTCATACTAAGAAACAAATCATAATAATATCAGTAAGTATCGGGTGATATCGGCATTTCCCGAAACTGTACTCAATACACCATGACCATCAATCTGCGCGCATTATCAACAAGGGCGTCGGGCCTAGTGGACAACATTCTTGATCCACATCATCAACACCATGATGACACGAAACCAGGGACGCACGGGATGGACCCTTACGAACTTCTTCCAGCTATTACTTCCTTGGTAAAGTCAATTGTCTATTTCTCGTTTTCATAATGCACCTTAAATTTTATCAGTCTATACAGAAACCAGCCAATTCTGAAGCAAACCTTGTTATGGACCTTGCACGAGCCAAACGTGAAGTACTTCGGGCACAGAAGGCACTTGCGGAGTGTTTACTAGGGGAAAATGAAGTATTGGCAAGCTTGCTCAGGCTTCGAGTGGATACCGCAGAGAACACTCTAGATGATGCAGACATGGGCCTGGGGTGTATGAGACTTGCCTTCAGACAGCATGGCTGGTCTCATTGTCCCTTATCTGCAAAACAATGTGAAGGTGATCAGCGCGCCGGTAAGTTTATGATCTGTGAGAGACAACTATCGTCCTTATCAATCCCTCAGCTACTACGAGAGAAGTCCCAAACGATTGCATTCTCACTATCCAGCTTGATTAATTCGTTTGCCACGGATGGTCGAGAGTTGGTACAATTTTGCATTTATAGATATTCACCTTGTGTCCTACTAGTATTAGCATACATATATGTACTTGTGTGCTCGCTGTCCCTTCCAGTTCTATATACAAATTGTGTTTTGTGCTGTTGTTATTTCAGTGTTGAATTAGATTTTGCCGCATTGTTTGAAGTCCATCCACAGTCTGAAATACAATAGACTTCACATTTCAATGATATTACTAGGTATATTACTAGTAGCTATTCGGACTTGAACTCCTTGACTTTCAAATGCAAAGTCCTGTGAGCCGTGTAGAACTATGAGTGATTGTAACAAATGTATACCTGGGTGCACTATTTTTCTGTGACTCTTGGCGGAACTGTGAAATCTGTGAGTGATTGTAACAAATGTGTACCTTGTAGCACTGTTTTGCTGTGACTCTTGGCGGAACTGTGAAATCTGTGATTGGCTGTCGTGGGAACACAAATCTTGTGCTTTCTGTGCGAAAAGTTGTAGTTTGCTGATGCCTGCCAACGCCCGTCTATTGTAAGCAAAAGTGTGAATTACAAGCCTGAGAAGCAAAAGTCGCGCTCTCAAGATCAAAGGTTGCAGGGTTTTGGAAGATTCGAGGCTGGATGTGTGCGATGGCTGGTACACGGGCCCCACTGGGGTTGTTCAACTTGATTCAATTTGGCACGAGTCCATTCGACCTAGCCAAGCAGACCATTCCGAATTTGTGCACCAACATTGAAAAAACTATCAAGGTAAGACTGGCGCAAGCAGTAATTAGTAATTGTAATGTGACGTTGAGTTGTATTGACCACACGGATCACAAGAGCTGAATTGGTTGAAGCACAGACCGACTTGTAAGTTGTGTGTGTTGGTCCTCGTTTGTTTGTTTCGAAGTTCAGCATGTGTTATAACTTATTACGAACCAAATTATATACCAAAATTTGGTGTCAAAATGTTCATTGTCGTTGTCGATGGTAGAGGCTAGGAGCCGCGGCTCAGGCCGTCGGCTTTGGCTTTTCAGAATTCCAAGCCGGGCCATGCACATCACTATCTGAGGGGATTATGAAGAAATGAAAATGCAAAAAGAATGATCACATTATCATCGTGTTCTCATCATATTATGGTCGTATTCTGGAGGAAATTCTCACTCGTTGTAATTTCAAGGGCCCACTTTAGGTACTGTGCGCGCACCCCAAAACTTGTTGCAGGTAGATGATATATGCCCCAACGAGAACACATAGCAAAGAGAATCCATTGATATTGCATTTCTATACATACAACCAGAACTTGAGCACCATCAGAGGGCTAATGTCATAGATGCCCCCATGGCTGTATAGAGACTAGACACAGTTAGAGACCTCAGTCGTAGTGGAACGAACTAAGATTAATGTACCTAGACACAGTTAGAGACTATATGTACTCGTAAGTGTCTGGCGGTACAGATATAAAAGAACCAAACTTACCCTCAGTCGTAGTGGAATGAACTGAGGGATAAGAGCGGGAAGACGTTGACTATATGCGTCAGTATTCCTAATATTCAACTCCGCTTGTCGCGTCGCACAATGGCACGAGCTCACGTGCTCCAACACTCCTCCTCGACGCGACGAGTACTCCTCCTCGATTTCAACACTGAATGCCCAAGCACGCGCGTAGTCGCTGGAAGTCCTTGCGTGGGAGTGCCTTGGTGAAGATATCCGCAACATTGTCCTTAGATTTGACGTAGTGTAGTTTCAGTTGGCCGCGTGATACGCGTTCGCGAATAGCATGAACTTTGATGTCGATGTGTTTTACTTTTGAGTGATAGGATGCGTCCTCTGAGAGAGTGATGCCGCCAGTGTTATCGCATAGAAGAGGGGTCGCGGATGGTTGCGTAAATTTGATCTCGTTGAGTAGAGTGCGCAACCATGCAAGTTCCTGAGAGGCTTCGGATGCAGCTACGTACTCGGCTTCGCATGTTGAGAGCGACACGGTCTTTTGCTGGCGGGCGCTCCAGGTGACGACTCCACTGCCTAAAGAGAAACAATAACTGCTGACAGACCGTCTGGTATCGGGGCAGTTAGCCAGGTCGCTATCGGTGAAACCAAGAAGGCGTGCGTTGTGTTCACCGCCGAGGACCAGTGTAGCGTCTCGAGAACCTTTCAAGTAGTGTACTACCCTTTTGGCTGCCTCCCAATGTACTGGGCCATAGCAGTCTAGATGCCGAGACAGTTGTTGGACTGCATGCGCTATGTCGGGTCGTGTTCCAATCGCAAGATACATCAAAGAACCGACGAGTGACCTGTATGGCGTTCGTGACATAAGGTCTCATTCAGTATCATTGGAAGGGGCGTGAGTACGACGAGAGAGATGAAGCCCTGTTTCCATTGGGGTGGATATGGGCACAGCGTCCTTGAGACCAAATTGCGTGATAATACGATCAATGAGCGCTGTTTGTGACAGTTGGATGGTGCGATTAAGTCGGTTTCTGTTGAGAGCGATCCCGAGACAAAAGTGTGCTTCACCAAGGTCGGATACCGTCCATTTCGTATGAAGCTGGTCTTTGAAGATCGAGATGGCTTTCTTAGTGCTTCCAACAGTGAGGAAATCGTCCACGTGGACTGCGACAAGGGGAATGCCGGCGTCAGTGCGCCGATAGTAGATACAGTGCTCGCATTTTAGTCGACGAAATCCCCAGGACAGCATAGCGTCATTCATGGTGCGATTCCAGACGAGTCCACCTTGTTTCATGCCGTAGAGACCTTTCTGTAGTTCCCAGACCCAGTCCTCCTTCCCTTGTTCGACGAAACCCTCCGGTTACTCCATGTAGCAGAGTTCGTCGGATTCGAGAAGTCCATGAAGAAACGCGGTTTTGATGTTGAGTTGGTCTATTTCCCAGTCGAGGGCAGCGCCGATATGCATGAGGATGCGGAAAGATTCTAGTCGGGCTGTAGGAGCAGATGTTTTAGTATAATCTTGCCCCCATACCGCTGAGTACCCACGGCAAACATATCGTGCTTTGAATCTAACTGGTTTGCTGTCGTGATCACGTTTCAGCTTAAAAATGGGATGGCCTCGCATAATTTTACGACCGGGAGGGATAGATGATTGAGGGACGAGTTTGTAGACGCCTAGTTCACGTAGTGATTCGAACTCCTCCTGGAGTGCCTTGGTCCAATCGCGTGCATTGTCAGATGCCATGGCCTCTGCATATGTGGTAGGATCGTCGGCGAATTCGTGTTCGAGGTGATCGGGCATGGCTGAGAAAAGGTCAGCAAGGTGCGCAAGTTCATCTGCTGAAACGATGGCTGCCAGGGCATCTTCCTCTGATAGAGAGGTAGGTGATAGAGCCTTTAAGTGTTCGGCTGACGCGAGCGAATCCAGTACCACACGCTGTGTTGTAGAGAGGTAAGGTTTGCCGTCCAGGGCGCATTGTTGTTCGGATGGGATTGGTGTGCGGGTAGAATGTTGAGGCTGAGCTGGTAGAGGTGGGGGTGGTAAATGCTGTGGTCGATCTATGTCCGGGACTTCCTCAATGCTAACAGAACGTGTGGGAGCATTAGCTGCGCGCTGTATAGCATCAGTATCAGGTAGATTGACGGAAGGTGGAGGGGGGGAGCCAAGCTGATGTGACTCAATGAACGATACATGGAAGGATGTAAAGACCTTCTGTGATGCACGATGAAAACATCGGTAGGCTTTCGAGTTAGGCGAGTACCCAATTAGTATACATTCAACAGAGTGGTCGTATCGTAAACCTTTGGATTGTGGTGGTTCTGAATCAGCACAAACGCTCGACAGCCTATTTCGCGTAGATGCGATAAATCTGGTTTGGTGCCTTCCCAACGTTCGAATGGAGTATGACCTGCTTGCGAAGAGACTGGTGTACGATTCGTGAGATAGCACGCAGTAAGCACAAATTCATCCCATCGATTGATGGGGACGTTGCAAGCAGTGCGCATGGAACGAGCCTTACCAATCAATGTGCGGTGGAGGCGCTCTACTCTACCATTCTGGGCGGAGGTGTATGGCGCAGTAAATTGATGTTGAGTACCACGCGATGTACCAAACATTCCGGCGCCAGCCTCACAATCGCCCATTAG